>NW_027314007.1:0-18328 GCF_040954645.1 Diabrotica undecimpunctata
CGCGCTATCTCAGAGTCTTATGTGTATGGTCAACTGACCATATTTGACCATTTTATATGTGTTACATCTCATAAGTCATTTTTAGGGAGAATGTGACTTACACCGTTTGGCTTCTGAAGCATCCATTGTATTAATTAAAGATATAGAGTGAATACGTCTTTGCGATCCCAGCAGGTGATAGATCTACTTCAGAAATAGCACACCTACTTACGCAAGCTCATTGATTTACCCAGCCTTTTTAAATCAAAGTAACTAAAGTACCTAGTTTTATGACCATAAGTACTACAATATAATAGTACTACAATATATAATAACTTATATAATTAGTTTTATGGCTGCAATAAGTTATGTACATATTTGGATTTCTGGAGCAGAAATTTTAATCTTTTAATCGCCTTTACTTGACTGTCCGTGGTTGGCAGGTAAAATTACAATAATTTCTTAGAAAAACTAAAAGCAAATTTTGTAAGGAGTCGTTGTGAAGAGGGTCCGTTGTTCGGAGGTGTGTTCCTATTTACACACATATGAAATGTTCGGTGACCTAAAATACTGTCCTTTCAGCAGAGGTTTCCGTTGTGGAGTGGTGTCCGTTAACAAAAGTTTTACTGTACCCAAAGAGACTGTTAATGATACCAATTCAATGAATTTTAGTTTTTTCCGATAGGACATTTTCTTTTTTTGCCGGATGGATAATTAATATTGATTTAGGGTGATAGTTATCTAAGATATCCATTAAATAGAAAAATTATCATAATCAACTCATGAAATATATTTTTTTCACCTTCTTGAGAATACTAATGTTACAATAACCTTTCGCCTAAATATCTTAAAATTTTAATACTAATAAGTGAACCTAATTGTTTTGTATTTCTATACAGTATTTCTATTAAGGCATTAGACATATACTATTCGTTGTTTTTTTTTTAATAAAAACTGTTCTCACCTTGAAAAAAAAAATTGAGTAAAATAGTTTATAACAAATTATTAAACTTTTGTAATTTATACTTCTTTTTATTCGTGATTTTTTTGATACGCATATAGCTTAGTAATTATTATAAAGTATAACTAAATATTTACTACTCTGTATCTAAAATTTATAATAATACGCTCTTGCACTACAATATCCTTAGTGTCTTATTGATGGCCTTATCTGGCAATCCAAGTCATAAAAATAATAAGTTGCTTACTTCTAATAATTCTGTTTACTGCAATATAACGCGCAGAATGCAAGACATACTAACATAAAGTTTCTACAAAATTTGCATATCGAAAAGCAGAGCCACATCTCGATAGAAAATAAAAAAACAAGCGATTTCCGCAGGAATAACATACTTCTTGAATTTCGCAAATTGAAATGGTTTCAGTGCAATTTCGATATTTTAAAACCACATTTCTGTGGATATTTCTGGTGTCATCAATACCGAGCTTTCTCAGAATGAAAGCGGGGTTATCAGCAAAGGCTGCAATTTGCATATCTTCCACTCCAGAACTCTCCGGCAGACCATGCTGATGCCCGAATTGGGAAATAATCAGAAATTTACGGGAAACAGCAACACCGTATCGTATAATACGGTTAGTGTCGAACTTCGTCTGAAACTAATGCTTTCTGAATTGGCTTCTGATGTCACTGAACTATGAATATTACTCAGACCATTGGCGTAGATTACGTTTTATTCTGAGACGGGAAGTATATAATTACTATATATTTGAAACAAATTAAAAAATGCAATTAAAAATATAGTTATAGAATTACTTAAAATACAGCATACATAATACGCATTATCAAAAATTAATTTGACAATAATTACACTAAGAGTTATTGAAACGAAAAAGTATGCAAAAGACAGAATATCAGAAAAATAAACGAGTATCTAATCTAAAAAATTGTGACTTGTTTAATATCATTAAAATATCATCGCAACAAAGTCTTCAAAATTGACTTTTTAAAAAATAATTAAAAAAATTATAAATAAAAGATTATATGATGAAAAGTATACCTCTTGTAAGGTTTGTAAGTTAATAACAATTACTAATCTCTAAGTGAAGCTAATTGTAAAAACAATATTTATTTGATAAAATCTAGGACGCGTTTTGACATTACTGTCATCATCAGCTTTATAAAACCATTTACCTGCACATTTGTTTCTTAACAGCTTTTGTGATTCTCTCACATATATTTGATATCCATTAATTTTTTACATAAATTATATACTCTTTTAACGATTATAATTATTAACTATATTGCCAAATAGATTTGATGCCGATTGGCAGGACGACAATGCTGACACATGTCACTTGGTCAGGTACCAACATTTCTCTTCAAAATTGTACCCATATCAGAACTATTTTACTTTTTGGGTTTTTTGAATAACCCACTATAAAATTGTTTTAAATAGTAATTGTGTAGTTTAGGATGTACCCTTATGGCGTTGGCAAACCCAGCCATTATCCCATTTTTTAAGTTATAACGACTTACGTCGGCAGATGTCGCTACCATTCCGCCAACGCTTGTGAGAGGAAGCAGTTCAACCAGTAGGTGTACAAGCGGGACGTCAAGAAAAAGGCCAATATATCTTAGGTTTAAAGTATCTTAAGGGTGAAATGTAAATTATATTATGGCAATAAACGTTTTTATTTTTATTTTTATTTATTTAGAGAATTGAGTTTCGACAGAGTGCTGATCTGGTGGAAACTTTATCGGGCTTTGGGTGTTGACTAATGGCCAACCATTCGGAGTTCTGTCAGAGTGTTGATCTCGAAACAACTTTACTGGTCTTAGATTGTTAATCTGTGACAGACCTGTTTCGTGGCTAAGTCTTGATTATCACTTCCCGCTCCTTGCCGGGAAGAAGCGGGAAGAAGCTCAATCTGCTTTAACCCATTACTCCTTCTCGTTAGTATGTGTATTGACAAATCGTATTTTCATTTCAATTTTTATGACATTAATAACATATGACATTTTGATTTTCGCAGGTATTAAACAATAAGTCATCGAGCCGTCGTCGCTAGGATTGACATTTAAATGTTATTGAACATTATCTATTATATTAACTAGGATATAATTTTATTTTTTTTATTTATTTATTTCGAATATATTTTTTTTTAATTAAAGCTGTGTTTTACTGAATCTGCTATCTAAAAGAGCTGCATGTCACAAAGTTGTGTATTCTTACGTGTTTCAGATTTAATTTCTCCTGTTTTATAAGGACTGAGGGTGATGCCGAAACTCGTCCTGGATTTTACTTTTTACTTAGTTTTTGTATTTTTATTAAAAATATACTTCACACAATAATTGTAGGTCCTTAAATGACACTGCTTTTTGACCAGTATCAACAGTATGTGTTTTATTTATGTAATGCATTTAAATTTTATAGAAATATGAGGTTAAATTCAGAATTACTAATTATATGTGATCCATATTATGGACCTACATCCCAATTCGAGCCCTGGCGTCCCTTAGCAAACCTCTCCACTCGTTACGGTTTCTAGCCAATCTTCTCGACGATCGACTACCAAGGAGATTTCTGGAATTCTCGTCCACATCATCCTTCTATAGGTTTCTCGGTCTTCCATTAGGTCTCTTCCCCAGCATTCTTGCATTCCACAGATTTTTTAAAGCCTGTTTTCCTCTTCTTTTTTTATGTACACATGATTCTGTCTGTTTTTTAATGTTAATCCAGAAAGTTGTCGATTCATCGTTTTCGTGGTCTTCTTACTGATCGTCTTTCTATCAGGGAACTGTCTCTTGCCATCTTTACATTTCTATTTGTTTTCATTCGGCTTACATGATCGCTACATTCTACTCTTCTATTTCTTACCCACTCCTTGATATTCTTCACGTTTTATCTACGTCGTATTTAGATACTTCTAGCTCTGACCATCAATGATTCTAGATGTTTACATCTCTGCTGTTTCTAATATCCTTTTTGTTCTCTCTGTGTTAGTTGTGTAATCCTAAATAAATGGCCTACCGATTGAAGGAAAGAGAACCTATTGTTCTCATTTATAGTTACTCGTATTCATCAGTATCTTTGCTTCAAAGATGTCTATATGGATTACAGATTTTTGAGTCAACACCCAAGTTTCACATCCATAGCTGACTATCGGTTGGATTAAGGTCTTGTAGATTCGTATCTTAGTAGTCTTAGGCCAGACTATTGGCCAGAATGATCCTTCTGCTAAGCTCTGCATCGTCAATGTTGTCCTTTGTGATGTTGACTTTTAAATAGATAAAGCTATTTACATTTTCTTAGTTGTCATCTGTCAGGTAGGCTCCTATTCCTCGCTCCAATCAACTTAGTGCTAGGATTTTAGTCTTTTTTGTATTTATTCACAGACCTATTTGTTTGTATTTTAAGTTCGGTAGACGTATTTGATGTCGTAGTTTTTATTAAAAGAGTGGTACCAATCACAGTTAAAAACATTTTATTGAAGTATAATTCGCTGCATCCGTACAAAACCTGTATATATTGAAAAAAAAAATACAAAAATTAAAAATAAAATGATAAAACTAATGGTGATATTTTAGGATCCGATTTGGAAACCGTCTCAAAAATAATGGCAAACAACCTTTACGATCTACTACTCGATACTCATCATACTTCAGCGGCAGATATCTTTCTTCGTTTTCCTAGTCGGTAGCTTGTTTTTAAGAATCGTTATCTCGTGAAATCTCTTATACATACTCTCAGTTTCCACTCAATCTCAATCTTCCACCATTAATATTGATTATTTTAGACTCTTGCCTGTAACTTTTGTAATAAGATCCATATATCTAGTTGGTGATCTTTTGATCTAACTTAAATCTTATAACATCAAACTCATTATATTATTATAATTAACCATGATTATCATGTAATTCATATAACACAATCCTTAAAATATAATATATAACACCATCATTAAAAGTATAATTACCTACAGTAGTGAAGTATGGCAAATAAAGGAAAGATACAAGAGAAAACTTGAGGCAACGAAAATGGATTTATGGAGACGTTCAGCTGGAAAATCTAGACTAGAAATAGTAACGAACAGAATAAGAGACATTATCAAAGTAAAACATGAAATAGTAGACGATATTGGTACCCAACAACTTAGATGGTACGGTCATGTACAGAGAATGTCTGACGAACGTCTCCCAAAACAAGTCTTAATGTGGACCCCTCACGGTAGAAAAAAAAGAGGAAGACCCCGCCTTAGTTGTAGAGAAGGGATCAATAAAGAAATGAAAGACAGACACATAGAAGAAGACTTATGAATGAATCGAGAGGAGTGGCAAATGAGTATTTGAAGACGTCGGAGAACGTTTTAAACTGACCTATATATATATATATATATATATATATATATATATATATATATATATATATATATATATATATATATATGTGCCATGTAACTCAGAGGTTTTTACACCTATTTTCGTAGCTAGTTTCTCTTTTAAAACTTTTAACTTTTAAAATGTTTCTCTGATGATTGTCCGACTGGACCGAAAACGTTTTAAAGAATTGTAATATTTTGGATCAATTTTTAAATATATTTTAATAAAATATACCATTATACATCAGAACTCTATACTTATTTGTAAGTTTTTTTAATTAATAATGTGCTTATGCATCTTGGTGGGGACAACAAACTCTTGGATGCACATCATAGGCGTGATCAGTTTTTTTCTGGGTTACTATGCTAAAAATCACGTCCTATCCCCATATAGTTTTTTTTTTTTAATCTTCCAACAATAATGTTTTTCTAACGATTGTTTCGTTAATTAACGTTTTTTTTACATTAAATTATTGCGTGACCATAAGAAAAATATGGTTGGATCTTAAGAAACTTCACCTAATTGTTGTTTTTATGTATGAACGGTCTATATTTTTACGTCCCTCAAAATTTAGTATGGGTTCCACTGCACCCGTGGCTAGTAACTCTTCGCAATGTGTGGCCTTGCGTTATCCTACTGAAAAATTGGATGATTGACCATCTGAAGCTAGGGTATGACATGAGAATCCAAAATGACGAAGATTACAGGTGACCGTGAACCATAAAGCTGGAATAAGACAGCTCGCAGAATATCGCTCTTCGCTGGTTTATATCGGCAAAGAAAAACAGAAAGTCGATATTAACGATCAGAAAATAGACAACGGTTGGCATCCCACATTATTGTGAAATTAGTAAATATTTGCTTTTTGATAAATGCACTTGACCTACCCCAAAACTTGTTGGACCATTCCGATGGTAAGTATTATTAGTAAAATTACTACGAAACTGACTGTACGTCTCCTACCCGCTTCCGAAGGGTTGGACAGACGGTGCATCAGCTTTCGGTTCTTTTGAAGCTCGTCGATTTACCGACAAACAACGAGATAAAGCGCCAGTCATAAATAGACAGTTTTGCCTTATCACAGGGATTGTCAACCACAAATATTGAGAAGAAATAAGGTACTTCACGTTGTGTTGGTTTGCATCTTTATATTTTGTCTTTTTCTATTACGTATTTTTTATTTTTCTTCATCGGTGAAGAACGCCACTCCACGTTCTATGATATTGCTCCTTAACCGTGGTACCCCACTCCCCACATCAGAACTTCAACAATCTGATTAACATAAAATAATTATTTATAATGTGTTTGGATTTCTATGTCATTTAGTTTATTACTAGAATGGGCTTTGTAAAAGTTGAGTACATCGCCGTCATAGCAGGTTTAGTTTAGTCTTCATTTATCTTCAAAATTTTATTGTTTCTACATCAATAATTTTGTTATTTTTCATCAAAAACTCGATATGTAAGAAGATGTGATAAAGACTTGTTCGAAAATGGTGAGATGATATTTAGTTTAGGGCAGTGTAAGGACTATCAAATAAATTTCTGTGAATAAGTTTGTTCTGACTAATTTATGGTCCATGTATTTAACATAAATATTATGATTTTGATGACTATTATAAAATAAATAAATGTCAGTAATATTTTTTCTGTAACTGAGTACACTCCGTCGTCATTTCTGTCCATAGGGTCTTCTTTACTAAAACTTTCTCTCTCCTCAAATCCTTGGTTATACAGTCCATCCATCTCCTTCTCGATTTTCCTGTACCTCTCCTTCCATGAAATTCTAACAGCTCTTTCTTTCATCCCACGTAGTTTTCATTTCCATTTTTGACCTGACCAACCTTTGAATTCTTTGTCTAGTCTAGTCACCCCCGCTATTTCCCTATGACTACATTATATAATGAATTGGAAAAAAATATAAAGTTAACACAAAACTTTTTACATTATTTCTCAACTAAAATTAAAACTTCTCATTTTAAAAGTGTATTGTAATCTGTACCGATATTATCCTATAAGAAATAATGCAGTGGTTATATCCTTTAACGATTGAACAATAATGATGTGAATAATTATACTACCAAAGAATACATTGATTGGTAAACCCTGAAAATAAAATATGGTATAATGGATAAAGTCTCTTTTAAGAATATAAAAATAGCCACAAAACATACAGTGTTTACACTTCTATATGTAGGAATCCCTTTACAAAGAGTCCGCCTAAGAATAATATTTTTTGTTATCGCTTCGTTCCATCTTCAGAAAATTCCAACAAATAAACTCCTTTGTTTTCAATAGTAAAAGAGATTTGACACGAAGAAATATGTTTCGAAATGAATCACTCTTCTTGGTCCCAGCTGACTTTTATGTAATGAGATAAAAAGAATTCAACAAATTTCTTCTCGACATGTGACACGTTTTACACTTTTTTGTTCGGCCGTTATTATGGCTCCTTTTTTATTACAGTTGGGACATAATTCTCGTTGACACATGTTTTCAAATATAGAACACTACGGAGTTTAGGCCAGTTTCGATATTTAGATAACAAATTGCATGAATATTAAAATTAAGATTATAGTTTATTTTTATGAACGAGAGAGTAATTAGCATAATTTTAACTGGTACCTCCGACCACTCCATGGGCGTGCTCAAGATTAATTGAAAAATTACTTTGAATAATTGTAAAAAATAAATGAATTATTTCAGTGTTATAAAGTGTTCTGTGTATGTAAACAAAAGTGACCTCTTTTATCACACACTATATTAGAACTGACTGGCCTACATTAAAAAGGGTTTTAACAAATTCACATTTTTTTTAATTTTTAAAAATTACAAAAGAGAAAAAGAGTTTTTAAAACCGTCTAAGGTATGTTAAATAGATGAATAAAAATATTAATATAAAACTTACAGCTACTTGTTACAAATCCAAATCAGATTCAGAAGATGAACTTTCAGAACCAAGATTTATAATAACTGGCTCGATCATTTTATCAGTAATATTGTCCAGCTTCCACATTTTTTCCTCTACTTTAATAGTGTGATTTACTGCCTTTTCCCAGTTTTCAGGTTTTACATTATTTACGGCCTCCAAAAACAACTGTTTAACATCATGAATTTTAAAAGTGGTATTTTTTCTTGAAACTTCACTCTTTATCTGTGCCCTTACCAGTTCAATCGGGTTTAATTCACAATGATATGGTGGGGATCTAAGTACTGTCATTCCACGATTTTTGGCAATTTCATCAATTTCCTATTTTTTAAATTTTTCTTTATCAAGGGCACACAACGAATAAAGTTCCTTTCTTATAGATCCGGGATGGTACGTAATATTTTTTGAACTCAGTCAATTCTGCAAGTCTTTTTTTAACCACTTGGTTGTGGGCAGTCCTTCTATAAGTCTGGAGTGATAACTTGCATTATCCATTACTATTACACAGTTCTTAGGAAGAAGATCTATCATTTGTTCGAACCATTCTTGAAAGACATCAGCGTTCATGTCTTCATGGTAGTCACCGGTACGAGTTGATTCAAAAGTTAATAAACCACCTTCAACAAAACCGTCTGAACTGCCAATGTGTACTATTATCAGCCTGCGTCCCTTTCCTGATGGTGGGTTTAAACCAGTAGATAAGTTATTTACAAAAGCGTGCCTTTGACTTGTAACAGTTTCATTCTGCCAACATTTATTTGGTGTATGACCCTCGTTGATCCATGTTTCATCAAGATAAAATATTTTTCTTTTTTGGTTTCTCATTTCCTTTATGGTTCTTAGAAAATGTCTTCTCCATATGACAATATCGCTTCTTTCTAATAAAATAGACTTTCTGGGATTCTTTTTCCAGCGGAAGCCTATTTCTTTTAAAAGTTTCCATAACGTACTTCGACTCATTTCTGGGTAATCCTTATCATCTCGATCTGAGACAAGAACTTTATCCAATGTTGGAAATTCTTGTCTAAAGAAGAATTCATGCACTTTCCGTCGAAGTCCTTCTTTAAAATGATATTCTATTTGAAATTTTGGTTTCCCGGGAGCATTACGTGGCATTTGAAAACTACCACATTTCTCTTCTTTAATAACTCTGTAAATCGTAGATTTCCCAACACCAAGTGTACTGCTAACTAACTCAACGGTCTCATCAACACTTTCACATAAACGTTTGTCTGTAAATGATTTAAAACAATTAAATATTAATGATGAACGGCTTGTGGAATGCAATTTTAGATTCCCTTGCCGAGTAATTCATCCAGCTGTTTGTTTCGCAATTTTTTGGAAACACAGTGGTTAAGATTTGAATTCGGTTTCGCTAAGTAGAAATCGTTTGATTTCTCTTTTTGTTTTTAGATGGCGTAGTTACGTCCGTATATAGTTATTTTAATAACTATTGTCTAGGACGGGAAAGATTTTTGTTTTGGTTCAGAGCAGTGACTATACCGTTCTAAAGAGACTTAAGGAGGTCGAAATACGTATCAACGGTTGTTGCTGCACTGTATCAAAACAAAAATCTAATACCGTTGTAATAAAATTAAATGTTTGATTGTTGAAACCCTTACTTCGTGGAATGCACTCATTTCAGATAAAATAAAACGTTTTATTTTATCTAAAGAATTAAACTTTATTTTGCAAATAGATAAAATAAAACGTTTTATTTTATCTAAAAAATTAAACTTTATTTTGCAAATAGGTAGGTACTTATTAAACTTTTATTGGTTATATATAACCAATAAAATAAACATCTTACATTTCTTGCAAATTCATTAGTACCTGTTAACCTCCATCACTCCGACACTGGCAACCTTATTTAGGGATGAGTAACCCTCACAACTATTGTATTCTATTCTGCTCCAACCTTTATACCTGGTGGTCATAGTCAATTTAAAATTGTTTTCCTATATACTTCTGTAAACTTGTTGACAAATATCTGTTTTTCATTGAGTCACCCGTATCAACAGTTTAGGGATTTGCATACATAATTTATTGTTTTATTACTGTCTCATACATAAAAATAGACTATAAGAGATAGAAGACAAATAAAAAATGCGATGCAAAATTATTTTCATGCTTAACAGTGAGTTTATACACGCATGCATTTGTTGGCGCCAGTAGTTGTTGGCGCGGATAATATAATTTTTATCTATTTTTGCAGAACGAATTTTATTTTCACCCATTTTAAAACATTAAAAAAATTGTGAAAACCTTCATATTTAGATGTATGTGAAAGCTTTAATTAGGATTTGCATTAATATCTGGGGCTAGTACGTGGTGCAAAATCCATTAAGGTAAATCATCGAAAAACCTAACCGTGAATTTCAGTGGGCTATCTGTATTTCAAAAATTTCTTTTTTTACAAAAACAAAATCTGTTCATGAAGTAATATTCTAAGCGTCATTCAGATATCTCTTTCAAGCTCACGTCAAAAATGCTTTCATCTTTTACTCGAGCCGATTATACAACCGGGACACCCCTTGAAGTGGCAGGTTTGGGGCTACACAATAGAACCATAAACTTAAGTGGCGGTCTTCTCTGGTGTTATGGGTAATTAGAATAACAGACCAGTGTAATATTATCTATTAATAAATTTACAACGTAACAAAGGTACATACATAATTTTTTTATCCCTTTTTTTACGAAAAAATTGGCTGTCTGAATTTAAACGCAGATTAAAGTTGACCGAAAATAGACAAATATAGAAAAATATTAAAATTATATAGTATCAGAATTTATCAATTTTAATGATCTTAGGATAATTAAAACTGATAATATAAAGCTATATAAATATAGAATTATGTGTAATATTTCTTTCTAGAAGGTATTTCGAATAAAAATTATAATAAAAATCTTGCAATTTTGGTAGCATACCTTAATCAATATTTTCGAATGAAATACCTTTTGGGGTCCATACCGCAAACTAACAGTATTCTCTCTTCGATATAAATAAATGTCTTTGCACTTGATAGTAATAGGAATCAGTTCTTTTCAAATGCAATTCTTTACGGACACACTCAAAGGACATGGACACTCAAAGTTCTCTTGCTTTATATGGACAGTTTATTTCGACTATGCCTGAGTCACCTACTAAGCCATCAGGACTGGCTGCAAGAAAGAAATATTCATCATGTACGAAAAGTCCTGATAGTTCAATACTAGCGGACCAACTCGACATCGAGTTTTGATGTAAGTTTTGCTAATATTTAAGAGGGGCGGAGTCTAACGATCCATGGTTTCCGTCGCCTGGTGTAAATGTTCCAAAAATCCTTAAAATAAACTGTGTCGACGCCAATTTTTTTAAATTGAAAATCGATACAGTAGTTTTTTAGGATTTTCAGGAAGATTTACATTAGGAAACGGAAACAATATGATTGTTAGACTCCGCCCCTCTTAAATAAAAAACGGAAGTAAAACCGGAAGTAACTTTTTTTTTGCATATTTTAGATTGTAAAATGGCACGTTTAAGAAAAAGAAGTCGGTTTGAGAACTCTAACTAACTAACTAACTAAATTTATATTTAAATATTATTTAAATTTAAAAAATACAGAAAACAGTATGATGCTCCGCGCTAGTCTACACTACCGCCTACTGTTCCACTTTTTTGAGAGTTTATTTTTTATTTATTTATTTAAAATAAACCTAATTTAAAGTAAAATTGTGGCTTATTCCCAACAAAATTAATAATATATTTCTAACTAATAAATTAAAAACAAAGTAATGCTTACATCATTATTTAATTCTTCAAGTATTCGAGAATTGACGCGTTGTTGCATTGTATATAATATTAGATTCCTATACTTTACTATAGGAAAAATTCATTTTATGGCCGCCATTTTTAAACCGGTTCGAATTTTTTAAATTTTAAACCTTAGGGGGAATCTACTCAACAATCTGTTTAATTATTCGAAAAAATTATTCTCCTATCTATCACCGTTTAGCATTAGTATTGCGCACAAGAAAAGTGTTTAGCCTTTTAGTATATAAGATTATTATTTAAAATTGTTTCTAACATTTTTTTTTACTTTGGGTTCGTCCTCAATTCCATATTATGTAAATCTATTTCCACAAAACGTTGGATTCAATATTTCTTCCACAGTTTTAGTTCATCCGACAACTAAACTAACTCTTCTGCATTTAGGGCATAGTCTTTACCAGGTTTATTATTACTTGTTTGTTTTTTAATATATTGTAACGTTATAAATATCACATCTTCTTTATTAATTTCTTTATTAATTTATTAATTCCTTTGCCTTTAGATTCATTTTTACTAATTTTTCTTCAAAAAGTAGTTGACGCCCTCTGTCTTTCTTTTCTCTCTCTTTCTTTCCAGTAGAATAAATATTCGCCTTCTCTCTGTCTGTCCTTCTTTCTTCTTAGAGTGCCGTCTCCCTATGGAGGTTGGCAATCATAATGGCTATTTTTATTTTTGAAACTAAACTGCTACTCTAAACAAATCAATCGATCTGCATTGATACCAATCATGTAGATTCTTCAACCATGAGTTCTGTCTTCGGCCGACAGGTCTTTCTGTCCGGTAGACTCTATATTCTGTTCTACGTTGACAGAAGTGCTAATTCCATTATAGACATACGTTCTATGTCATCTGTGCTAACTTCATTGCAGTCCCTTCCTACTTTTTGCTAATCACCTTTTCTAACGTAGTGGGAATATAATTTTTTGCCTGTTTCTAAAATTTATAAAAGAAGGTAAAAATTATTAAAGTTTGATTTTATGGTCTGCAGAATTTTCTTGGGTTTATTGGCCATATTCCAGATTTTATTGGCTGTACTGGAGAGTTTATTGAAACAGTATTGGAAAATATGTAATAACTGGATATTCCCAGAATATTTTATGAAACAATTTATGGAACAACTGCAGCTCAGGAGGACCTAACTATCTAATTGGGTGGCCACACAATCGCCCATCGATGCCATTATATCGCCAAATTTATTTATTGTAAAGCCTTGGCAGGGTTGATTGTTTTTTTTGTCACATTTTTAATACATATGATTAGTTAAATAATTGTTTTATTTGCTATTAGCTAAGAGTTCATGGTTTAATTCCTAGTTTAAGACAAGACGAACTCACACTTGAGATACTGAGCTTGGCGAAGCATAGACTATGCTTCCATGGTTGATTAAGGTATTATTTTTATAATAGTATTTCAATTCTCTTTGGTAGTCTTATCTTTACACATTGGCGCCCAACGTGTAGCGATAAGACTACCTACTACTTTTTTTGTCTTTCCGTTTATTGTACCCTTTTTTTTTATTGAGCCAATAAATTTAATAACCAGTTGCACTTTTGATAGATTTTGTAATATATTATTTAAATAATTTCCCCGTGAATTATATGATACTGCTGCCGCCAAATGCCTTAACTAATAGCCACCTCTCATGGTGTGATTTACACGTTTACCTCCAACAAATTTTTCAATAACAGAACTGAAACTTTCGATATTTAAGCCTATTGCTGAATGATGTAATATCGGACAACAAACCGCACTCCTACATTTCAGGAATATAATTAATTTCTTGGTCTAAATTTTGTTTTTTATTTAAAAAAATAAGCGGCACAATTTTTGTGATCGCCGAACACATGATACGCAGTGTTTTGAAAATCTTGTTTTAAACGAAGTATTTTTATATTGTCAATGGAATTGTTTTGAGAACAATAATAAGAAATTTAGGAGAATATATTATGCGCAATATGACAAATCGTAAAACATCAATATACTATATACTAAAGTTCATTCGCATCTGTCTACATAAGCACGTGTTGATATTCGCCGTCTCATTCGTCAAGAGGCTATTAAATATAATTTATTGCCTTAAGCCAGACAGATTCTCATGTTACAGATCCAAACTTGCCAGCATGTTTAAATTCAAATTGTATTGTGTTGATTTTTAAGTTAATATATTGTGTTATATTTATTTTATAGTTATTGTTAAGTTATTTGCTAGTCGTGTTATTTTTTAGAGTTTAGTTTAATTGTGATTTAATGATTAAATTTCAAGAAATTCTTACACTAACAGTTTCAAAAGTAAATATTTTTAAAAATCATATGATACACATCAGTACGACCCTGTTTGCCTTTCACGTGCTTCTATTGACAATTAAGAATATGTAAAATGAATGTAGTTTACCTAAAGTAATATATGCATATGAATTTCAATAGTTTACACTACTAGCATTAATTTAGTTATACGTTTAACACAATAACTAACACAATCAATGAGTTTAAATATATTGATATGATTAATAATTAATTCTTTAAAGTGGAATGAACAAAAATATTAATCTCCCAACAAATAGATTCCCCAGCCTTTCATATATTGAAAATTACATTTACACCGACTTGGAATTCATCATCATCATCAATCATCAATTAGCCTATATTTGTCCACTGCTGAACGTAGGCCTCCCGTAAAATTTTCCACCTATTTTTATCTTATGCTTTTTGCATCCAGTTTGTGGTGATGCGACTTGGAATTACTAAACAGTAAATAAAATAATATTTTTATTTAAAGTAGCTAAAGCAACGAAATATTTTCAGCAAATATAGTTTAATCTCAGAGAAAAAATAACATTCTGATATAGAGGCCTACAATAAATCTATTTCTAAAACTTACATTTTAAAATCTATCTTTTTTATTGTCTCCACTAATCTTCCATTTTAGCAAAGTAAAATTTATGTGTAGGGTAAACCAAGATTGGCCTAAAATATAGTACATTCTGTGTTGGTTTTTATGAGGATGTTTTGAATTGTGAGATAGCTGATATTGTCGCTAGGGGAATTCCTACTTTGGGGGATGAATGTTTTGTTTAGTTAACATGTGAGGTTACCGCCCCGCCTGCTCCGTTAGTCTCTTCTTTTACGTTTTGCATTCTGCTTTTAGGTCAGTTACATATTGGAATTTAGACGGAGAAGAGAAGGTGATGGCGTACTTCAGAGAGACAAAGTTTACGAAAAATCTTCAAATATACGGTGTTATAACTTTACGGCGAATATATCGGTGATTTAAAATATCTACTACTTAGTAGAAAACACTAATCAAGAAAGAAAAATAAGGTTTTTGCTGAATAAGTTTCAGTTATTTTTTTAAATAACTCTGAAAAAACATAGTAAGATTAAAGATGTATGGTTTTATATATTCTATATTATGTCAACCGGGGATGAAATGGCCCTCCGAAAAGGGGGTTTGGCGTTGGGTATTTTTGATAGAAAAATTCTTAGAAAGATTTTTGGGGTGGTAAATAAAAATGGGCTATGGCGTTGAAGATACAACTTTGAACTATATCAGTCATACACCGACCCAGATATTGTGAAATTCGTTAAAGTGCAGCGACTTAGATGGACTGGACACATTGCTAGGATGTGAGATTACGAATACACGAAGAGATTAACATTTTTAAAACCAAAGGGCACAAGAAGCAGAGGACGACCACAAATGAGATGGATTGATGATGTGGAAGAAGACCTACAGATTCTAAGAGTTAGAAGATGGAGGGAAGTTGCCAGGAATCGACAGGAGTGTTGACTTCTTTGTGAGCAGGCCAAGATCCACAACGGATTATCGAGCCATTTATGATGATGATGATAATTCAACAGAAAACTACTTGAACATTTTTAAACCTATTTTGAGTTGTTGAAAATAAATCACACACCTTATACACATATATAGCCAAAGTGCAATACCACGTCTCTGAAAAAAAAACAGTTTTAACCCTATATCAGGGGCGCCGATTGCAGTTTCATAATCGGGCGCGTTGTATATTTTGTACAAAAAACACATTTAAGTCAATTTTACCATATTTACTGCGTTTTAACAAAATGGCAAACACATAAACATAAAACTTAACATTTAACATAAAAATGCATAAGCTGTGCTAATATAACTATATACCAGGTACCATGTTTACACAATTTCTTCTAATTGCTGCCGACCATTGTTTTGACATGAAAATGTAGCTTCTTAATGTTATTTGTATACAAATATTATACATAGCTCACATCTAAATGTTGTGCTAGACTTTTTTGAGCCTGGACATATTACACATCGTCCACGTTTTCTAGAGCTTGGCATTTCTATTGTAGAAGGTTTTTTACATAATTATCTTTCATTAGACAACCTTGAATATCCTGAGGAGGATGTCGCATTGTCACTCTTTCTAAAAGATGTACTTTCAATAAACTTAAGCTTAAATTCTTTAGAACAATTCGGCGATATAATTTGGAATTTGTTTTATTGACACAAAACAACACCTGCATATTATGATACCCGCCATATCCATTAGAGAACAAAAGATAATTCTTTTGTAGCATTATAACCTAGAACAATTTATGGTTTTTTAGTGTCGAGTGCGTGAAAACAATCAACATTCAACAATTCAATATCAGTTTGGATACTTTACTGGCCAAAATAAGAGAAAAACAAGTTTCGCAAATTAAGAGGACTAGCCTTTGGAACGTGTTAAGCGATTGAAGATTTAAATTCAAAAAGAAAATAATAGGTTACTATTATGCGAAAGGAGTAGTGTGGAGTAATAATAATAGTCTCCCGTTTTTATACCGCTCGCGGCTTTGGGAGTATAGCAGGGTAGTCTGCTATATCTAGGGCCTACGGTATACAAGGAAGGTAACATGGCCAGTGCTACGCTTCAACCGCCTATTATTACCCCTGGTTTTACCCAAGGTACTCATTTTATTCAGGCTGAGTCGACCTGGGGCCTATAGACATTTTTAAAAATGTCTAGTTGTTCTTGCCATCGGTAGGATTCGAACTCCGGACCACTGGCATGCGAGGCAAGCATCCTACCGCTTGCGCTACGCAGGCCCATTTGTGAGAATATACTAGACTTAAATCTGAAAATGCAAAAAGAGTGAAATTAAAAGAATTTGGCAAGACGACAGCATAAAATCAATAAAACACACACATAGCGAAGGCAAAAGACACATCATTTTTCATACAGGAAGGAAAGAAGGCTTTATAGAAAACTCAGATTTGATTTTTTCTTCAAAATTAAAATCTTCTGATTACCATGAAAACATTAATGCAGATATGTTTGTTAACCCTAGAACCACACGGTTACGTCGGATCCGTCCGTTACATCGAGTCTGGCATTTTATGCGTATAAGGTAGTGGGGTGGGGTTGGCGTCTACTGCCGTCTAGTACACTCCTAAGTAGTCGTTCTCTTGATGCCCCCGAAGTAAGGTGAGTCAAACGTTTTTCGTTCGGATTTTATTACGCGTTGATGTCGGATACGACGTTACCGTGTGGTTTACGTAATATTTTTTTTTTAGAAAATGAAATTTAATCGAAGATATTTATCTAAAAAGGAGATTTTGGAAAAAATTTCTAAAATAGAAGATGGAGAAAGCGATTCATCCATAGATGAATGCAGTATAAGTGAAATTGAGGACAATATTTTATCGGGTCATGACTATGAGGATATCGAGTATGTATGTACCCTCTGACTGTGACGAAAATGACGAAGGTATGGAAGTGCCTTTAGCAAATGAACCACTAGATGAGAGAAACTTTTTTTTGGGTACAGACAATGAAACAATTCGGATTGACATTCCATTGAGTAGTATACACTCTCGAATTCCTTCGAGAAATATTATTACCCACCTTCCAGGAGCAAAGGGTGAAGTCAAAGGTCTTAATGACGAAATAAATATTTTTATTCTTTTTATAACAGATGAGACGATTGAACTGATTGTTCAATATACTAATGAAGAAATTGATAGAAAATCATCGTCATATAATTCAGAACAGTCTTATATATCTTCAACAGATGTTACAGAAATAAAGTCCATACTGGAACCACACAAGATAAGTTCGAACAGAGAACGGAAACACCAAGTACATAAACATAGAACGAGGAGTGCATCAAGGGTGCATTTTATCCCCCTTATTATTTAATGTATATGCCGAACATATAATTAGAGCTTGAAGATCGCCCTGAAGGTGCCAGAGCCAATGGAATCATTATTAACAAACTCTGAGATAGCGCGT
>NW_027314008.1:0-18328 GCF_040954645.1 Diabrotica undecimpunctata
CGCGCTATCTCAGAGTACTTCGGAGCGCTGTATAACGCAGAAAAATTATTGAAATTATACTTTGTAGTGAAAAATATTTGTTTTTAAACCCTCTGTAATATTCTATTACATAATTTTATTGTAAATAGACCAAAAGGAGAGTTAAGGCCGAAAAGAAAATTTATTCAAATTTTTTAGTTATTTTTGTTAATAACTTTTTATTTTCCATTTTACTCTTTTTACCCCTTGTTTCAAGATGGTGAGTATTCAAGAAGCTGGCCAACTTTGGAGCGCTGTAAAATCCAAACGAAATAATATATATAAAATTAAACAAATTTTCAGTGAAAATTATTTTATAAAAAACCCTCTATGATATTACTTTGATCTTATTTTATTGGAAAATTTACCAGAAAAAAACTTAT
This sequence comes from Diabrotica undecimpunctata, assembly GCF_040954645.1. Classification (NCBI taxonomy): domain Eukaryota; kingdom Metazoa; phylum Arthropoda; class Insecta; order Coleoptera; family Chrysomelidae; genus Diabrotica; species Diabrotica undecimpunctata. Next base: position 402 of record NW_027314008.1, read on the forward strand.
CTTAAAAAAATTATTATAGTTATTTTTGTTTATACCTTTTTTATATTTCATTTTGCGATTAAAAGGGATAAAAATAAAGTTGTAGACAATTTTGTAGGATTGCTAGTTTATGAGATACAGAGCAAAAACCTTTTCATCCTCTTTTCAAGATGGTAGCCGGAGGACTCCAAACACATTAAAAAAAAATAAATAAAATTGCTTCCTCTAAAAAATAAGGGCTAAATAACGCTAAGGCCTAAGAAACATTTCAGTGGACAAATGGATGTTTTACCCATCCTCTATCTCAGATTGTTCAGTCAAGAGATTCTCTCCTTTGAGACTAATTACCAACATAATTGTACATTGTAATTGTACATTGTAATTCGACGCGTCCACGGGATACGTATCATACTTCGATAACACCACATTTTGAATTGTTTTATCTTCTTAAGGTAGTTTCTTTAAGGGTGCATGTTGATCAAGATATTGATAAGGTCCAAGAATGTTGAGAATACATATTACTTAAGTACATAGTAGAAATTTATAATAGTTAGATTAATGCCCATGCCATTCCATTCTATATATCATACTTCTAGTCTTCTCAGTTCTGACACGAATTGCTCCATGATGAACCCATTCATCATTTAAATTATTGCATTAAGATATGTAAAGCTTTGGACTTTGATAGTGGTTTATCGGTTTTAAAGAAATGACAATTAACATTAGGATTTTTGCTGACTATCATCGTGTTCGTTTTATAGACATTACGACTTATTCCGAAATTTCTTATATGTTAGTTAGCCTCAGAAGGCATTTTGCACTATCATTAAAATACAGTATTGTTAGCGTATGGCAATTATTCATAAATATCCCATTTACCAAAAGTCCATTTTTAGTATTTGTCATAGCATATCTAAATAGTTATTTAGAGAAAATATTAAACTAATAAAAATAAGAATGAAAAAGTACAACCATGTCGGACCCCTCTCTGGACAATAAATATTTGTGAATAACCTTTTACCTTTATCATCTGTTTTTCTGAGAATATCGATAAATTTAATGTGGTTTATATTCAAATTAATATGCTAATTATGCTTTATTTCAATTTATTTAAAGACTGCAACTTGCTTTAGTTGTAAGATTATAAACGACAATGTGGTTGTAAGATAATATTGTTGAGTATGTAATAAATACATGTTGGCTAATTGTTGAAATTAGCATGTATTTGTGTATAAATATTTTTAGCATTTAATAAAATAAGTATATTTGGTACTTAATATTTTATTTAAATAATAATATATTATAAACGACATAACTTTTTTCAAGATTTTATTGAATACATTATCTCTTTCAGCTTATGGGTAAATTCGATTTTGATAATTTTCTTTGATAATTCTTTGATACGTTTCCTGATGTGCTTTTCTGATGCTTTTGAGTAAAATGTCGATCTAGTGTTTAGTTTATTTAATATTGAATTTCTTCATAAGTTTCAGGTTAAAACTTATTGGCACCCATTTTATGTTAGAGTTATATTCCGTGTTTCTTTTTTGTCATTTTATGTATTGATTATTTTTCTTTTATCAAACTGTTATCTAGTTATTATTTACCGTTTATCTATCTGTATTTTATCTGTTATTTCTCTATTATCTATGGTCTTACTAATTTTCAATGAAGCTTCCAAACTGAGCAACGTGGTCTTCGTTAAGTCTTTGGTAAGCTTAAATCAACCAGGGATGCTATTATAGAAATTATAATGCTTTTATATAAATAAAAACTTTATTTTATAGTGTCGTTTTTAATAAATAAAGTAAAAGTAAAATGGAATGGAATGTCTCGCAAAACAGAAAACCAAAAAAAGGTCACATTGCTCCTGTAGTGATCCTTTCCCAAGTTGATATGCTCATTTTCTAACTTGGTTACACCGTACTGAAGACGACCAATAGTCAGAAATACGTATATACGGTTGCCTCCCATCGATATACCTTTTTTTGGTTTTTTGTTTTGCGGGACATGCCATTACATTTTACTTTTATTATTCACTCACATTATCATTTTCCATGACTTCATTGACTTCAAAGCAGCTTATGACAGTGTGAAAAGAACTGCTTTAAATAATGCAATGATAGACTTTTGGGATCCCACCTAAAGTATTTAAGTTGACCCAACTAACAATGCAAAACGTAAGCTCATGCTTTAGAATTGAAGGAGAAAACTCTACGTTATTTGACATTAATAATGGTCTAAGATAGGGGGACGCGTTGGCGTGTCTCCTCTTTAATATTGCCTTGGAAAAGGTAATCGGACAATTAAATATTATAATCAATGGAATTGGATTGAATATATATATATATATATATATATATATATATATATATATATATATATATATATATATATATATATATATATATATATATATATATATATATATATATATATATCATCATCATCACCATCATCATAAGTGGCTCGACAATCCGTTGTAGATCTTGACCTACTCACAACGAAGTCGCCACTTCTGTCTGGCAACTTCCCTCCATCTTTTAACCTTAGAATCTGTAGGTCTTCTTCCATGTCATCAATCCATCTCATTCGTGGTTGTCTTCTGCTTCTTGTGCCCTCTGGTTTTGAAGAGGCATCTCAAGAGAATACTACAGAACATCATCGGTGTAAGCCCAAGGAAAGTATAAATCTTAAGTTTAATCATGGCACCTTTAACATGGTATTTTTAATAGAAATCTGATGCATAGGCTAGCATCGTGTTGCCTATCCGTCACAGTTTGGTCACACAAATTGTGGGTATACGCTAATGCATCATCCAATTCGCGTACAATGCTATGTACATTTTCTCAAGATAATGCTATTTAATATTGATCGTATCAAGAGATATCAAAATGCCGTGCAACAGAAGCTTACGAATGACCACTCTTAACAATATTCACAGCGTTAACCATTTAAACAAAGCTAAACGCTGACCCTTCCTGACCATTTTTGCTCATATTGTTTTAGTACTTCACATCTTTATAATGTGGAGAAGTTAACCCAACGAATTTAAATTTCTCTAACGTGTGCGTTGACAGAATAAGGCAATTGATTGATTCATTTAAAAAAATATTTAATTTTTTTTTAATAGAAATGCTAATCTAGTACCTTACCTAGTCATGCTTAATACTGCAGGGATAGCCATTATTATGATATTCTAAAGTCCACAAAAGATGGGTTGTAATTTTTAAACCAACACAATATTTTTTCTAGAAACATCTCAGTACATAACAGATTGGGATTCCTTAGTTCACAACTTCATTGAATAGTCATTAAAACCGAAGACCTGCTGAACTTAACGATTCAATTTATTAAACAGAAACACAGGTAGAAATTAAATATGTATATTAGAACAAATATCCAGCGCATCATTTCTTCTGAACTACCGCCCTAATAAAGCCATCATTTAAGATAATGGGTGGTGTTAACAGAGTGTTAACCCACGAAGAAAAAGACATCGACAGCTGTTTGTCTGCAGAAGAAGTCACTCGCCTACATAATAGAAATATAAACACCTACGTTAAGGGTTTTAGTAACACCGGCACTGACATGAACAGGCAAGAAGTCCTCCGAGATCGTATCGAGCCATTTAAAAATACTTTGTGGGAGATCTGATGAATATTCCACTTTTTAGATCGATTTAATCTAGCATGGGCTGCTGCATTGATTTAAATGGATCTAAATGCAGAGCAGGGCTAATTTCTAGAAGAAAATTTAATAGAAAAATAAAAATATTTATAAGCGAATCATCACTCAATGTAATAAAACTAATGGATAATATTATGATATTAAAGTAAGTACAAATTCGAAAATTTAAGGGAAAACTATACAGTGATTGGTATTTAATTTTTTTTTTAATTAAATTTTACTTACAGGTACCTTAATAATATTTCTTGCATTCTTCGGATTATTCCTAAAGGATTTTAAAAAATATTTTTGCCATTTAAATCAATGTTTATTTGTAATTTTAAAATTTTGTTATTTGTAAAATATTCAAAGATTGGCCACTTACTTTTAACTTTTGGCCAGTTGAATACCAGTAATTGGCATAGGTAAGTCATAGTATTACAACAATAGGTAGGTACCTAGCTGTGTTATAGAAATAATTTATTTTTGTATTTAAAGTGAATAAAAACAATTTTTTAAAAGATTTTGTTTTGCAATACATCTTCTTCTTTTTCTTCCTTCTTGAAGCCCATCCATTTATGTCTTCTTTATTGCATGTTCTTCTTATGTTTTCGCTTGTCTTCCTATCCAACAGACTTTTACCTGATATTCGTCGAAGTATTTTTATCTCTGCCTCTGTGTCAGGTCTTTTCTCCGCCATATATGTTAATATAGATCTAATTGCTGCTTTATAGATTCTTTCTTGATTTAGGTGTTTGTTTTTCCAGATTATGTGATCAAGAGATCCCGCCACTTTACTTGCTTTTAAGCTTTGTTGTCGTACTCCTTCTTCAACATCTCCGTAACTAGTTATATCTACTTCCAGATATCTAAACCTTGCTTTATGCTTTATTATTTTCTCAACAATTTCGATTTTACATCGTAGTGGGTATTTAGATGTTGTTACACATTTGGTTTTTTCTGCTGATATTATCATATTGTATTTCTTGTCTGTTGTATTAAAAAGGTGTGTTAATCTGTGGAGCTTGTCTTCTGTCTCATCGATTAATGCGGCGTCGTCTCCATAACATAATATTTGGATTTCTTTGTTCCCCATTCTGTAACCATGACCTTTACATACTGCTTGTCTTATTTCGTTCAGGATTATATTAAAGAGAAGTAGGCTTAACGAGTCACCTTGTTTATCTCCGCATTGTACTGGTATACACTGTGGTAGTTTTCCATTTATCTTTACCTATATTCGATTATGGAGGTAGATGTTTTCGATGGTTTGTCTAATATTGATTGGTATGTTTCTTTTATACAGTAGGTGTAATACGTCTTCGACTTAAATGCGATCGAAAGCCTTTGTCAGGTCTATAAAAAATAGATATGCTGGTTTATTGTACTTTCTGTGATTATCTTTTTTGGCCTTTTCTGTGATTTGTCTTAGTACAAATACGGCGTCTACGTAGGATCTTCCGGATATGAATTCTTGTTGTTCGTATGATAAAGTTGTTAGTTTATTGATTTTATTGGTTAGGACTTTTGTGGTAAGCTTAAGGGCGGTGGTCAGTAGATTTATACCTCTATAATTGTTGGAGTCTTCTTTATCTCCTATCTTGATCTTTGGTATCATTATGCTGTTTCTCCATGCGGCTGGTATCTTGCAGTGCCATATTAATTTTTGTATAAGTTTTGCCATCTCTAGGGTTATACTTCGGGAAAATTGTCCTTAAATGGATTTTCACTTGAGTTTTAGTCTAAAAATTCCTTAACAGAAGCTTGAATATCTACTTTTCTAACTGGAAATCCTTTTTTATAACTTGCTTATATTCATTCTTCTAAAATAGCTTCCTCCTCACTGGTCAAAATACTGCTTGGTCCCAAAGTAATCTTTTTCTAGAAGAAGTGTTGGAAAAAGCGTTTGACGTGGTGCTTTAAATGTCTGGCAAGCTTTTTGTTTTGTGACATCCCATTTTCGATGGCCTTTCACGCAAGCGAAACATTTTCAGTATATTTTTCTTCGTATTGTGCACCCTATTTTACTTTGGGCATCTACAAAAAAAAATCCCTGTCGGGATAAAAAATATGATTGCTACAATTTGTTTAAAAAATTTAAACAACTTTTCGCCTAGGCGACCTTTTGAACCTTATTGTGGGGTATCTCATGAAAGTGATTATGCAAAAAAAAATTATGGGGATATTTTTCCGAACGAACTACTATTTTTTTGCTTTGCCTATAAGAAATTAATTCAGATTAAAACTTTAACCATACTTGTCAATTGGTTTGGTCAGCGTGAGAAGTTAAGTTCATAAAGCGTGTGAGTTGTGGAATATTCAAAACAGAGGACCAAAGCTTACAAGAGAATCAGAGGTATACTTCAAATTAGATAGACCGATGTCACGAAACTGATTGATGAAAATAAATGGGTGGAAACAATAACCAACAGAAACGAATGGACCCTAAGGGAGACTTACATGCGACAATGGATAGAGGTAGAGAAGTTAATGATGATAATTTTGTTAATAAAGTTTCTACAACAGGAAATAAATATTCTGGAGATATAAAAAAAGGATCGTAGAAAACGAGGATAATTTGGTAAGAAATAATACAATACAAGAATATGGCAAGAAAGATAGTAGTTGAACCAAGTAAAGAAAATTAAATAAACACATAAATAAATACTTTTTTATAACTAAAAGATAAATGATATAAGGGATAACCTCTGGGTGACCACAAAAATACTTATTCTTATAGATTTCCGACGACACAAAAATAAAAAAACATACCGATTTTTCGCACTCGCTGAAACAATGCAGTTAAGGTGAACAACAAACTTGTTGAAATCTCATGCATATTATATCATCGTGTAATACGTGAAGGCTGTTATTAATATGAAGACAAGCCGATGACACTGGCCGGTGTAGGCCGCTTAGACAACAAGATATTGTCATGGCTGATGCGCTATCTTGATGTTGTTTCCTATAAATTACTGCCCTTCTTATTCTTTTCCTCAGTGGCTCACTGTTAGGCTTCAATAAAAGGGAGTAGTTTTACAAATTTCTGATGATTTTTACATTACTATGAAAGTATATTTTCATAAGTGAAATTTTATTTTTTATAATAATGTTATTTTTATTACAAAGTTAGTAACTTTGCCCGTCGCATATGACAGGGGACTCAATCAATTGTTATCTACAGTCAGTTATTCAATTTTTAAAATAATATAATATAAAATATAAAATAATAACTTTTTGCATATAATATAAGTAAATAAAAAGTATGATCTGGTGCACTTCTGACCTGACATCATGTTATTTTATTATACCCTGTATAAATATATTGATGCCATGCTATATACATTATAATATGTACTTATACGTCTCACGTCGTTTGATTTAATGTGTTATATACTAATATTAGGCTAGTTGTTTATTTTGTAATTAGTCAGAAGCCTCCTTCAGGTCACTAAAGAAAATTTACCTTATACTTTATACATAAAGCTAATATTATGTCTTTTATCATCCATAGCGTCATTTAATATATCGAATGTCGCGATACGTTCATTATTAACGAAGATGACGTATAATGACCCTTTTGGTGGTCTCTTTGTTTTTTTTTTCTTACTGAATATATTCGTTATGTCCTCCCCTTTTATTTAATATGTCGCATATTAGGATTCGATCAGTTGTTTATTTTGTACTCAGCATGAGGTCTTCTTTAAGTCAATAAATTAAAAGTTGTCTTATATGGTAAATCTATTTTTATCCATACAGCGCTATGATATCTCGTATGTCGCTGTACATTCATTAATACTAAATATACTGTGTAGTGCCCTTTTAGCAGTTGCCTTGTTTGTTTGTCTAAATAGATAAATTTTATTTGTTTTTTTTCTGACGGATATTCTTAAGTTAAAGTTGATTTCATGTAATCGAATAAACTATCTTACAATAAAGTCGTCACAGGAACGCAACTCAGCAATATTGGCAATATCATTTTAAAGTTGTTTACTTTAAAATGTATCATATATGTCTGAATTGTCAGTATAAATGAGTCAGATAAAATTAAATTATTAAAAGAATTTTTCACCAAGTACCACAAAACAAAATTTGTTTAATTTATTAATGTTTGTATTTTGAGAACGATTTCCGAAGTGGATATTGAAACGTCAATAAACTTATTTTAACCTTCAATTGTGGCTTATTCCCATTAAAATAGAAATTACTTTAAAATGCCACAAGAAAATAGCTTCAGAACAATACTAAATAGATTGATTATATCCGCCCCTTTCATTTAATATGTCACATGTTAGCATTCGATCAGTTGTTTATTTTGTACTTAGCCTTATTGAGGCCTTCTTTAAGTCAATAAATCAAAATGTATCTTATACTAAATCTACGTTCATTATTAATGAAGATACTGTGTAGTACCCTTTTGGTAGTTGCCTTGTTTCTTACTTAATGTATTCGTTATTTCCTCTTCTTTATTTGCTATGTTGCATATTAACAGCCAGAGGCTTACTTTAAGTCAATAAATCAAAATTTGGTTTTAGTTAAACTATTTTTACGTATAGTGCTTTATGACATCTCGTATGTAACTATACGTTCAATAATAATTAAGACACTGACCTTTTGGTAGTCGCCTTGTTTGGTTTTTAACATCTTAACATATTTCTTATATCATTCCCTTTCTTTTGCCCTCTTAGCAATGCCGCAATGTATGTTTTTTCTGTCTTAACATATTTGCTACCTCCTCTCCTTTCCAATGTTGTATGATACGTCACGATGCGACAAACTATTCTACCTCCACCACAAAACGATAAAAAAATGAGCAGAATGTACCTTAGCATTTTCTTATGGGATTTTACATGGGAAATTGAGCAGAAATGGAATAGCAGAGTTTTTACAGGTACTGCTGTTACTTAGTTTTATTTAATTGCTATTTAATTAAAAGTAATACTTAATTAAATTTTTTTTAATTATATTTACCTCTAGTTAATTTTATTTAATTTCATTTAATTTTATTTAATTCTATTTAATTTTAATTTGTTTTAATTTTATTTTATTTTGGTAAAACATTCACATTTGTTAAAGGTCATTTTATTTTTATTAAGTGTATAATTTCCTTGCAATTACAGTAACCTTAATTTTTAACAATTTTGCGAAAAAATTAATTACTGTGAAATAATAAAATTTCTGATTAACAATATTTGAATCATCAATTTTCAGAATGAATTAGCAATAAGTCATTTTCCCTTGCATAATATTTCGTAGCAAGCTATATTTGGTACCTTTCATTACATGTCTGAGTTACTCTAGTTTTCTTTTCTTGATGTTGTTTATAATCTCAGTAGTCTTGCTGAGACGTTCTAGTATAGCGGAGTATCGAATCTTCTACAGCCAAGAAGCTTTTAAAATTCTTTTATACCATCACATTTCGAAAGCTTCAAGGTAAGTACAAGACTTGACATCATAAAGTAAGACCGAGAACAGGTAGCATTAAAGAAGTGGATCCGCAATGCCAATATTAGGTCTCTGCTACCTAATACCTTAGACATCCTTCTAAAAGCGGCTCTGGTGAACTCAATTCTGGATCTAAAGTCTTAGTCTGGGTGCTCTATTATGCATCTTGTTCAACATCATGCTTAAAAAATAATAGGAGACGCAACGATCAATACTCGGGTAATAATAATGAACAAAAGTGTGCAAATACGTTTGCAGATGATGTTCACATAATCGCATTATGAAAAAAAGAAATGATAAAGGCATCAATTAAATAAAACGAATTCCTAAAAATATTGGCCTTAAAATCAATTAGACCAAAACAGTATATATGCATGCAAGTAAAACACAGAAATAAGCCAGCTACAAAGTCTAACAAGAGGAGAATACTAAGGGGATAAAAAATTTTTCTTACTTAGAATCCCTAGTTATATCTCATAACAACATTGCAAAGGAAGTAAAGAGGGGAATATTCATTGTTAATAAATGTTACCATTGCTTAATTAGGCAACCTAAATCAGATAATGTCGCGATAAAAACAGAATGCCAAATATACAAAAAGTGAATAAGACTGGTAGTCATATATGGTTCCGAAAACTGGACACTTTCTAAAAGCAAGGAAATATTAGTATCCACCTTTAAAAGAACAATTTTGCGACTAATATACAACAGTAGAAAAGAAAATGTAATTTGGCGAAGAAGATACAAATTTGAACTCTGTAGAATATACCAGGATCCGGATATCGTAACATTCATTAAAATAGGATAGCTGCGTTCGATAGAGCATGTAAAAAGATTGGAAGAAGGCGAAATATCAAACAAAATAAGCCAACAGGTACCAGTAGAAAAAAGGACCGAAGAAAAAGACCGAAACTAAGATTTACAGAATAAACAAAAAATTATATTTTATTGAACCTTAAAAACAAAAAATTGCAGAAAAAGCTCAGAATGGAGAAGAATTCTGAAACACGCCAAGACTTAAAAGGAGTTGTTGAGCCAGTGATAACGATAATAATACAATAATACAAAAAAAACAGATTAGTGCTAATTGTTTTATATTTTGGATAAGGATTCAAAGCTTAAAGATATGATGGCATTCTTAGACTAACATTTTCATGTGATTTCATATCGCTGTGAGCTTAGTGTTTTAATAACTAGGATACTATCATATGCTTAGATAGTTATTTGAAATTGTGAAATGTAGAATACCTGAAATTTTAATATTAAAAATTTAGATTATCAAGAATTAGAGTGTAGTTTGTTTAATGAGATTTTGAATTTCAGATTAAAGAAGAAGTAATGGAGTTTAAATATCTAGGTACTACACTATTTAGGCATAAAAAGCTCGAAAGAGAATTGAAAGATCAAGCGAATAGGGGATGATTCCCCGGAGTCGTAGGATGATTAAATAAAATAATATAGATGAATGAAAAAATCGGAAAAGAAATAAAAGACAGAGGTTACATTACAATACAGTCATCATACTAATAACGAAATACGCAGTATAAACAAAACACGACACAGAGGGAACAAAAACAATGCTTAAAACAGCAGACATGAAATCCCTTAAAAAATTTATGGTAAGACACCATGGAACGGAGCTAGAAGTACAGATATACGATAGAGGTGCCAAGTTAAGAAAATCAAGGACTGATTAAGAAAGAGAGAAGTAGAATGGAACGATCACAAAAGCAAAATGACCACAAATAGAGTAGTAAAAACGGCAAGAGTCAAGACAGCATAACTACAGACGGTTTCTCGATAGGAAGATAATTCAGACACATTGAAAAACAGGCATGTCCACATAAAAAAAAAGAAAAAAAAAAGAAAACGAAAAGAAGAAGAAGGAAAAGAATAAAAAGAAAACACCTTTCAGAATACGGCTATCAGATGCAATATGTCTATTCTTTGACAGAGCAATACGTTGGATGAGAAATCGGGTAGGGTACCTATGCGTAAGAAACAAAATTAAAGCAAAATTTTGCTCACCAAGCCCACGAATAGCAAATCTAATATTGGACAAGGAAGAAGAGAAAAAGCGATTCCAAATATAAAAAAAGGAAATAAAAGAAATAAGTATAGTATGTTATGCAGATGGATTTGTTCTGATAGCGGAAAATAAAAACAATCTATAAATAATTTTATCATCCTAGTTTATTCTCTTTTATTTACCCCAAATCTGACCACTACTTTTAACAAAATCTTCCCTAATTTGTCACGGAATAAAATTCTCCCAAATATAAACACCAACCTAGCCAAAAATCCTAAGCACGATGTGTATTGTTTAATTCTGCAATACTCTTTATTAAAATTGTTCTGAACCTATTTTCTTGTAGGATTTTAATACAATTTAATATTTTTATTGGGAATAAGCCACAATTTTACTTTAAAATAAGTTCCTTTTTGTTATTATTATTGACTTTTTGATTTCCACTTTGTTAATCGTTGTTTGTTTTGTATGTAGGAAAAGATTTCTAAAATGGAAATAGAAACTTCAAAATAAACTTATTTTTAAGTATAGCTTTGGCTTATTCTCAATAAAAATAGTAAATTATTTTCATAATATCGTTAACGAATCCTTTTTTGAGCAGATAATCTATTTGACGGCAGTAAAAAGTTAGTTTATTGCGCTGTCTACTCTTCTAAAAATGTCATTCACATACCTCGATCCTTTCATTAATGTGCAGCATTTACACAGCCGAGCTACTCAGCATATTTGATGACATAAACTTACTATTATTGACACATGTTTCTACAGCTATCTCTACTAACACTCTAACATCTGTCAGCTCGATAAAACATATTTACATCAGGCACCCAATTGTTCAATATATCCATCACTCTAGTAGCCTTGTATCAATTTCCTGGCTTCTCAATAAGTCTCCTTGATACTTATCTTTCTCAAAGATTGGAATTCAAGGCAAAAAAACCCGATGATGGCGCAGTAAATGCAACTCTATCATCATCCACCGATCCTGAAAGAATTAGAATCTAAAAAAAATTAAAATGGTACTGTAAAAGTCTTATATACAGTCTTAGATAATTTGCTGGCAAACTTAATGAATAGACTGCTATCCAAATTGAAAGAAATCCAAATCCAATCCAGAAAATCAAATATTGTAGTAAAAAGTACGACTATTAAACTTGACGAAACAACTTAAAAGTAATCTAAAACTATACAGTATTAATATAAAATATTGAAAGAAATATCGTGAAAAAAAGTTTTCGTCTTCTTATGATGTGTGTGTTAAGCTTATTTTCAAGCATTGGCTAGGTCATGGTAGCAAGCTGCTGGAATGCTTCTTACTAAACTAATACCTGCCCGTTCGACCTATCAATGGTCTAATTTTACATAGCCAGGACAGTTGTTTTCTTCCAATCTAACATTTTCTTTCAATTTTGCCCTGAATTATAAACCAGATTAAGCAATATTTAAGTTCCTTTATTATATGGCCGAAGTATTGGAGATTTTTCTTTTGATGATGTTAAATTCTCGCATTTTGTGCAAGGTTTTTAGCACATATTCGTTGTATATGTGTCCTGTCCACGGGATTTTGAGCATGCAATGGAAAGAGCACAATTCAAACGTTTTTAATCTAGTTAAATTTTTGACTTTGATTGTCAAGGTTTGACGTCTATAAAGCAAAGTGGACCAGACGTTGCACTTTAGCACTGGTAGAATCGTGCTTAACAAAAAATATTTTTGCAAATACAGATTAACAGTTAATGAAGCTTTTGCGTGTCAGTTGTATTCTGGTCCAAATTTCCTCGTCGCTCTTATCCCTGCAGTCCATCTAGCTTCCCAGATATCAAAAGTGTTCTTCTCTGTCCAGGGTTTTACTATCTATTTTTAGTACCGAGGCATCAATATTAACAGAGCGTTTAATAGAGTTTTAATGTATTCTGGACTATGTGCCATTATGACGTTCATTTGCGTATCTGAAATAATAATTTCTAACCAACTCTTTTAGCTCTATTATCTGTCTAATTTATGTGATTCCTATATATTTTTGGCGCTAAAAAAGAATCTAAAATTAGATTTTACGTATCGCCCATAGTTTTTCCACAATATGACACTGGTTTATTCTACATTATAATAATTTGAAAAAGACAAAATACCGAAATATATTAAAATGATATATTATTAGAATAATACCTTTTATCTAATGCTTATCTTGTAATAGTATAAGTCTGCACAATCATTTCAGGAGTCAATGCTTTTGTATTTTCAATCTCTTTTTTTTCTGTAAAACTTCTCAAGTGGCTTTTTCTAATATGTGTGGCACTTTGTTGTTCCCGATAAAGTGACCAACAGTAATCACCTATCATGATGGTGTTCCAATGTCCCTGGTATCATTTCTCCATCACATTGATATCCCAGTGGAATCGTTCGCCTTGTTCTTCACTGACGTCACCCAGATTTTCAGGAAAAAAGTCAAGTTGTTTAGGCAAAAAGTGGATTTTGAGGCTTATTAAACATCACAAACCTTTAAACTTATCTAATAAATTAGCTATTATAAGCTCATAGTTAGGGTCTTTCACATTAACTAAAAACTTGGTTACCACTTTTTTGAATGCAATCCAAGCTTCTTTTTTCTTAGTGGTCATCTTGGTTTCAAAGGTGAAGTCGAACAAAATTCATTATTTTACAAAGTCATTATTTTGCAAATATCTGGTCCAATAGAAACACCTTCTTTCAATTTGGCTTCTGATAGATGGGAAAACTTTTCACTCAAGTATTTGAAACGTTCTTCATCATTAGGCAGGGCTTTGACAAACTGATTCATAAGCCTAACTTAATGTGTAGATTTCAAAGAAGGATCTTTTTTCGATCTGTCAAAGTTTTGTATAAAATGTTCTTCTCGACAGGTGTTAAAATATTTCGTATGGGCCATAGTTTTGTGGACTATTGTTTATATCTTGCTCTACTGTCTTATTCACAAATAAAACTTAAAAAAATTTTAATCCCTTTTGTTGACCAAGTAGCATGCAAAAAACTTTTAAGTCTGCAGATATCATCCAATTGTCAGCTGCAAAGCTGATTTTTTGTAGAATTGTGTGAAGATTTTCATGTCTTTTTCATATGGATTAAATAAGCAACAGGAAGTAAAGGATAAGTGTTCCTATTGTGTGAGAGTACAGCTTTTAAACTTAAAAAACTGACCAAACTGTTGATCTTTGTACCTGTACTTGTAAATAGATGTACCAGGCGATAACAAACCTTTGCTTTACTCTTTCCTTTTAATCTTGAACTAAGCAATTCTGATTTTTCCTTTGTTAAACTCAAATCTTTTACTAATTCATCCAACTTAGCTTGTGTAAACAACTGTGGTTGTAAAATTTATGAAGGACACTGAAATTCACCATCACTTCTTGGACCAGTTTAATCAAATTCTGATTTACTAATATTTAAACTGTTATCAATACGTAGAGGAGGCTCAGGGACTGGCAGTCCAGGTCCATGCTTTACCGGAAGGATTGCAGATGGGAGGTTAGGATAAACAATCACTTGCTTATTTTTGAAATTATATCTAGAAACGTCGACAGTACAAAAATAACAATTATTTGAATGATTTGTTTGCTTCCTCCATACCATAGGCGCTGCAAATCTGAAAGTTTTGTTTCTTACTTCGACCACTTCCTTAAATCCTCAACACAAACATAACATACATTGTAAAGAGCCCAACGTTTATCTTGGTCACCAATTTTTACACTAAAATATGCAAATACACCTTTTTTACAAAGTCAGTAATGTTTATCTGATGTTTTTTAATAAAACAATCGCCACATTTGGAACAAATGAATTTGGACAGTTTTTTGTGAAGTAACTAGCCATACTTAAAAGCGTATGAGTCAAACACTGAAAAGTGAGGTTATGTTTATCAAATTAAAGGAACTATACAGTTGTTAATAAAGAGAAAAAAAACAGAGAGTGTACAATTTATTAACAGTGCTACCAACCAAGTATCATTAGATTTCCCTGATCGTTAAACAAAACAAAATATTATTAAATGTAAAATTTTAAAAGAGTGGTGAATGATGGAGCATTTAAATATGATTTTCGAACTTAACACACAAAAATACATAAGGTACAGGTAATTTTATGTAAATAAGTTTTTCCATCGTTGGCCTGTTAATCTATAAAACATACATAAAATAAGTATAGCGGAAAATTTGTGGCTGTAAAAGAGCTGTTTAGTCTTAACTGCAATCAACAATTTCGTACAGTTCATTCTAAAATTCAAATATAGCCAAAATTCGAAATGAAGAAGTTATATGAAGAAAAACTATAACATTATATTATTATGATTACCTAAAATTTTAACTTTTTTTAGTATTTACGTACTTTTTTTGTTTATTCCTACGTCTACAATTAAATACCCCTAATCTCTTTACTTTTTATACGATTTAGAATTTAAAAAGGAAATATAAATAATTCATAAAACTATTAACTGAACTGAATACAGAATAATCATATCACTTAAATATTATTAAATACTTATAGAATGCTATAAAAAAATCCTCTAGGAAACTCCAAGAATGTCACTGTCTCGGACAAAAACTAGTCACAATAAACCGGCCATTCTTCTTAAGCCTTTTCAGGCGCTACAGTTAATCGGAAGAAATAACGAGCTCGACATACAATAGGAAAAACGTATCTTATTCTTGTAGGAATCGATTGTTTGTATATCGACCGGATAAATCAAATATTGCAGAGAGTAAAAGATATCTCGTATCGCCAATTTTATATATTGTATTCTTTTTGCGCGATATTTTCTCAGTAACAAGATTTATTACTGTTTTATTTTGCGTAAATCATGGAAGACAGTGGTAGGAAATAACCAAAGGGATTCTTATTTTTGTCCTTCCGTAAAAAGACTAACATACTATAAACAAATCAAATTTAGATGTTTATTATTATATTATTGTAAAAGTACTCAATCCTTTTTTTATTTCATCAATATCTTTCAAGTAATTAAACATATTTGTAAATTTACAATATACTTCTAAGACTGCTCTTACATCCTTAGGTATTGACTGTTTTTGTCTTTCTCTAATATATTTAGGACACTCTATTAAGATATATGTTACGTTAATGTCGCAGTTACATAAGACATAAATAGGGCAATTTGATTTGGAGATTAGGTAGCTGTAAGTTAGTCTGCTATGACCTATATGTAAACGGGTTATATTCACAAACAGCTGGCCATTTAAGTTTAATTCGCACCAAGATTCGATTGAGAGCTTAAGGATCTGTAGAGTTGATTGTGAAAGATTCCATTTATTTGTTACTTTTTCTTATAAAGCGTACTTGCTGCCTCGGTTGTTTAGTAAATGTAATTGTTCTTTTAATATAATATGTACCTATAGGATTACTTGTATATAACTGTTCTATCGTTTGTAATGCACATTAATTATGACAGATTTTGAAATTTTTTGAGTACGTATATAAATGAGGGCTTGTAGAATTGAGTATAGTTCTCCAAAATAAATATTGTAAGTAGAAGATACCTTAAACTATAATACAATGTTCAGAGTTATATCTGCTGACCTCACACCATCAATAGTTTTGGATGAATCTGTATAGATATGACAGTGATCTGGGAAAGAAGCTAGTATGTTGTCTATCTATCTATATAAGGATTTTTTACAGCTGTCGCCGCCTTCCTTCTTTCAGCCAACGTCTCCAGTCCTTTCTGTTCTGCCATTCTCCATCTCTGTCTCGTCTTTCCATGGCCTCGTCCACTTCATCCCTCCATGATCTTCGGGGTCTACCTCTTTTCCTCCTTCCTATTGGGCTCCAATCCGAAATCTTTGCTATCCACCTTGTATGATCTGTTCTTCTCCATCTCCATACCAAATGAAACGTTTTTTTTTTCGATGTAGCTGGGTATGTCTTGTTCTAATGCCATTCTTCGTTTTATCTCCTCATTTCTAATGCGATCCATTTTTGTCACTCTGCAACTTCTTCTCATGAACTCCATTTCAGTTGCTGTGATTTTGGACCTGTTTCGTTTATTTATTACCCAATTCTCTGCTCCGTAGGTCATTATACTGCGTACCATGGTGTTATACATTCTACTACTACTACTAAGGATTTCCACAGTTTTCACTGTCTTCCTTCACTCAACCGTTTTCTCCAATTTTCCCTGTCATTCCAGTCTCCATCTCGCAGGGTTCTTTTCTCCATAGCCTCGTCGATTTTATCTCTGAATGACCTTCGGGGTCTTCCTCTCTTTCTTCTTCCAATCGGGCTCCATTCTGTGATTTTGTTTATCTAGCGTCCTCTGTTCGCTCTTCTGACGTGGCCGTACCAGGATAGTCTCTTCTCCTCTATATAGTCGATTATGTCTGATTGCACTCCCATTCTCCGCTTAATCTCTGCGTTTTCAATTCTGTCTCTTTTTGTCTACAGCTTCTCCTCAGGAACTCCATTTCTACTGCTCTTATTCTACCTCTATTTCTCTTGTTTATTGTCCAGTTTTCGGACCCATATGTCAGGATACTTCTTGTCAGGGTATTATATATTCTCTTTTTTGTCTTTATCGTAATGTTCTTATCCCACAACACTGAGTTTAGTTGTCTTATACAGTTTCTTGTTTGTCTCAGTCTGTTGTTTATATCTTCTTCTGTTGTTGCCTGGTTCGATATTATGGTTCCTAAATACTTGAATTTATCTGTTCCATTTATTTGTCTTCCCTCGTCTATCTCTAGGTTTCTCATATCCTTGTTTTCTGTTGTTAGGTATTCGGTTTTCTCTAAGTTTATTTCCATTCCACTCTGAGATAGCGCGT
>NW_027314009.1:0-18321 GCF_040954645.1 Diabrotica undecimpunctata
CGCGCTATCTCAGAGTAAACTCAGAATGCTACCTACTACATATTATCCATCTTGTTATATGAAGTAGAGTCTTGGACCTTGATCAAGATAACAATAAAGCCGCTGGAAGCATTTCAATGAAATTGGATTTTCATGTATGGAAAAAATATCAAACATACGAGTACTCCAAACACTTAATAAAGAGACAGGAATAACGTACAAATTTAAATTATTAAAATGCATTCTGCAAGGTAAATTTTATGTTTTATGTTAAGAACATAGTTCTTAAGTTCTGTAACAACATGTAACAACATAGTTGCTGCAGAACAGGAACAAATAAAATTATCATTGCCAGAATGATTGCCAACATTTGATAACGAATAGGCACTAGAACAACATCTTTACGAGTACTTTGATGCCCCCATGCACACATTCCGAATGAGGCATTTCAGCTTAGCAGAATTCCTCATTAAACTAAATTATTACCGAATCTTATCCTTAAGCGACAGCTTAAATTAAGATTTCAACAAAATTTTTTACAAAATTTCCACCGAAGTGTCAGAAAACTGACAACTGAAGAAGACGTTTATACCAAAAAATTATTTCAGGATACGATTATTCTCATTTATGTAGGTTTAGCTGTAACTGGATTTGAAACATAACTACTAGTTAACGAACCAGTGTTCAAGAAACACTTCTACTACTTTTGTTACAATGGAAATTATTAATTTTACAACGATTTGCTTCCCTTAAATTTTACACATCGTATTTTTAAACAATACCTGAAGTCATAAAACATTCCATCTAGTAAAAAATGTCCCTGGCAGACGAAAAAATGGTGGCAAACCCTCCAAGTTCTCAGTTTACAAGGTACTTATCAATGTCTGTGTCCAAAGCCACAACTTAGGTGTGTAATACTAAAAGGGCGGAAGATTGTGGGGGATTAGTTTATGATTAATAAGGACGGTTTCATGGATTCAGTCGCTGCGCAGGCAGGGCCGTACTGAGGACGATATTAACACATTATTTTTTATGTGGTCTTAAGAACCTAATCTTGGTAGCAAATGAAAATGTATACGTTGGCAGGTATTTGATTATATATGAACTGATGACTGTACAGGAAAAACAAGAACGAGAACTGAGCAAGTTAGAGCACTATTTAATTAAATGTGAAAAATACTATGCAGTAGTGACCTTAGCTTACAATAAAAGTAAGAAGTTCTCGTATGTATTTTTGCGCTGCTTTAATGGAATGGAAGCCTAGACCATAGGTGATCCATAGAGAAGGAAATTCGTAATCGCCTAGCATTGTGGACAACATCAAGGAAAAAAGGCTTGGAAGAAGACCCCTTTTTTAGTTAAATAATCTAGGAAGTAATAGCAATGCATTTCAGTGGAAATATTCAGAACTGCAGAGTTTAATGCAGGCTTCTTAGAACTATTCAACTGATTTTAGTGAAAGTAGCCATGCAGATTACAAACATCTTTAAAGGATGCGATTACCGATAAGAAGAATAATTATCGGTAATCTTTAAAAATATCCTTATATATACATCGGTTTAGAACGTCTTTCGACGTTGTCCGATACCTAAACACCATCTCTTCCTATCTTCGCAGTCGTTTGTTGTTAAATTTCTTTCGCTCATGGACTTGTTTACGCCGTGTTGCCATTCTAATCTGGGTCTTCCTCTTTTCCGTCGACCTATCGGTTGCCATTCTATTACTTTTTTGGGGAGTCTTGATGCTGGCATCCGTTGAACATGCCCATACCACCTTAATTGTTTCTTCTCTATATCTTGAGTTATATTTCCTTCTATTCCCATACGTTGTTTTATTACATCATTTCTGATTCAGTCTCGTCTGGAAATACCTAAAGATCTTCTCATTGCATCCATCTCTACTGCTTCTATTCGCTTTTTGTTCTTTTCACTAATTCTCCATGTTTCAGCGCCATAAAGAAGAGTAGTTTTACTCATATATATTAAATTTCCTTCCTTTCGTTATCTCTTTACTCCACAGTATACTACTGAGACATCCTAAGACTTTCTTTGCTTGAGTGATTCGTTTTTCTATTTCCCGTGTATCAGTTCCTGTATTGTCAAAGGCAACACCCAAGTAGTCATAGCTCTGACAGCAGGAAATATGTTGTCCGTTTTCGAGATCTATGTTATCTGACTCGTTTCCAATACAAAGATATTTGGTTTTTGTTGTATTGACATTCATTCCCCAGTCGTTATATTCTTCTATCAGTTTTCTTAGCATGTACTGCATGTCTTCCCTGTCGGTCGTTAGCACTACCTGGTCATCAGCAAACTGGAGTGTATATATACATTCATTGCTAAGCTCTATACCCATCCTATGTACCTTTCTTTTCCATCTTTCCAATGCCGCTGCAACATATATCTTGAATAAGGTTGGTGAGATACAGCATACCTGTCGCAAGCCTTTTGTAACCAGGAATTCTTCCGTTAGATATTTTCCTGTTTTTATCTGTGCCTTAGAGTCTCTATATAGTTCTTGTACAGCATTTATCAATGTGTGGTTGATGTTAGATCTTTTCAACGTTGTCCACAGTTTTTGTTAAAAATATCCTACAAAGAAAATATACGTGAATTGTATTGATTGGATCCCTTCCACAGAAACATCTCTTATAAAAAATGTTATCTCTCTCTCTTCAGCCTTAAGTAATCCAACTTTGAACATAGGCCTCCCCCAAATCAATCCAGTGCTTTCTATTTTGCGCCACTTGCTTCCAGTTCCGTCCCCCGATCGTTCCGTCTTCCTCTGCTTCTCTTTCTTAACCATAGTCTCCATTGTTGTATTTCGTGGTTCCATCTTTTATCCTTCAGTCGGGCATTGTGTCCTGCGAAGTTCCATTTTAATTTGGCAGCATGTTCTCCTGCGTCTTTCACTTTGGTTTTGCTGCTAATCCATTTGATTGTTTTTTTTTTGTCTATAAGTCTCACCTCGAGCATTGATCTTTCCATCGATTTTTGTGCCTTTACTATTTTATCCATATTAGACTTGGTGAGTGTCTACGTCTGTGAAGCATACGTGAGTATAGGGATACACTGATCGTAAATTCTGGTTTTCAAATATTGTTCTATTTTACTGCTTTTCAAGATCCAACTCAGTTTTCCAAATCCTGCCCACGCTAACCATATTCTTTTGGTAATTTCGGCAGTTTGATTTTTTTTTGTTAATTTTCATTATCTGTCCCAGGTAGATGTATTCGCTTACTGTTTCTAAATTTATGTCGTTCAACGATATTTCTCTAATGTTCAGTGTATTTGTCATTAGTCATCGGCGCGTCATCATGGTCTGTAGGAAACTTGTAGCGAATATTACAATGTCACTGTCATTAGCGTATCTCAAATGACTCAGTTTTCTTCCATTAACATTTATTCCTTTTTCTGTCCAGTTAATGTCTTTGAACACGTCTTCCAGTCCAAGTGTGAATAGCTTTGGTGAGATAACATCTCCCTGGCGAACTCCTCTGATGATTGGTATAGCTTTGGTTTTCGCATCTATGTATTTGTATTTTCATTGTAGTTTTCTTGTAAATATTTTGTATGAGCATTCTGTATTCTGCATTCTTGTTCATAGCTCTCTCTATTGCAAGTTCTATGGAGTCGAATGCCTTTTGATAATCAACCAATGTATAAGGTCAAGTGATACTCATTGGCTTTCTCTACTAGCGTAGCCCTTTTCGGAATCCTGCCTGCTCTACTGGTTGATAGCTATCGAGCTTCGACGTTAACCTGTTAGTTATTACTCTCATAAATGTTATATATACAACAAAATAATCACAGATGAAATAAGCATATAATTATACTGGGCACCATGCGAATACAAGAAAATCTACATAAAGCGAAGTGGCAAGGGTAAGAAATAAATTTAAGACAGTCGTAGTGATTAAAGGCCAGTATAAGAGCCTAAGGGAGATATATATTCAAAAATGAATATAATATGTCAGAGGAGACTCGTCATAAATTAAATATAGGATAATTTACAAAATATCTAAGAGTATATAGATATTTACAAAAAAAAAACAGAAAACATTTTGCTAAATATAAAATTATTCTAATCCGACTATACTTAGACCCGTCCCTGGAGTTGTGGTTGAAAGCAAGAGGGAATTGTAAATTCCGCGTTATAACTTTCAGCATCAAGTCGAAGTTTTGTTTGTTTATTACAGTGTCATCTGGCCAGGATAAATTGCAGTTCTGAGAACTAGTAATTCTAAATATTTGTCGTGTTTTCACCTGTGGCTGGAAGTCCTCAGAGAGAGTGTTATCCCAAATTACTTTTACTACAACTTAGATATTTCAAAACAATTCGGGTTTGTTAGTTTCAGAACAAATCGTAGAGTGTATTATACGAGTAATGCTATATTTAGTTATTTAGGTTTTGAAAGTAATCCAATGGGGGAATTATATCAGTCGGTAAACGACTTTTTTAGTTTTTTTACAAGAAAATATTTTTTCGATGTGATATAAATTCCTAAAAGAATAAAATATTTAAATCTCGTTTAACTCGCACACAGCTCAAAAGTACTATAGAAGTTAAGTAAACTATTATAAATGTAGAAATCCGAAATGCAAGACGACTTCTGGTAAAAGTCTTATTCAAAGCAAAAATTTGCTTAAACGTATGTTAATTTTCAATTTTTATGATGAAGGAAAAGACTATAGTGGCTGAGACCCATCCGACAATCTTCTTCTTTACGTGCCATCTCCGCGACGGAGGTCGGAGGTTGGCAATCTTCATGGCTATTCTGATCTTAGATGCTGCCGCTCTGAATACTTCGATTGATATGCATCCGTACCAACGCGCTATCTCAGAGTACCATGACATTCTTCTTCCTACCTTTCTCTTGCCCTGGATTTTCCCTTGTATAATTAATTGAAGTATGTGGTATCTTCCATTACGCATACCATGCCCCAGATATTGCAGCTTTCGTTTCTTGATGGTTTCCAATATTTCCATTCTTTTGTTGCCTCTTCTCATGACTCCGTTGTTGTTACGTGCTCGGTCCATGATATCTTCAGGATATCTTCTATACACCCACAGTTCAAATGGTTCCAACTTTTTAGTAGTCGACGCGTTAAGTGTCCATACTTCTATCCCGTAAAGCAGAGTCGAGAAAATATAACACCTTGCCAGCATAACTCTCAAGTCTAATTTCAGTCCTCTTACAGGTACTTTATAGATGATTTTCCAAAAACATTTTAAGGCCTATGGTGCTATGATGCCAAGAAAAATGTTAGAGAATGCACCACATTTTATTTTTTTGAGAGACAAATAAATGTTGAGGTCAAAGAGCTTCAAGAGGACATCCATGTACTCGTTTTCTATTATTTTAAGGATATCAATAGGCAGTTGAGCTGGCCCCCAGGCTTTTCCGTTTCTGGTGTTCTTTAAAGCATACAATATTTCTTCCTTTGTAATTTCTATACTTGTTTCTCTGTCCTCGGAAGATATTTCTTGTAGGTTTCCTCTTTCGACGTCGAAGAACTCTTACATATATACTTTCCATCGTTTTAGCTTTTCGTCAGCCGTTATCACAGTGTTTCCATTTTATCTAAAAGAGTTGTGTTGTGGTTTCTTTTTTGCAACCCTGCCATTTCTTTAAACTTTTTATGTAAGTTGAATAGGACGTATTTGTTCTGAAGATCTCTATCTCTTTACATTTTTCCTCATAGTAAGTTTGTTTTGCCTCTCTTATCATTTTTCTGATTTGATTGTTAATGATTTTGTAATTGTGCTGTTTTTGTTCTTGGCTTGTCTTCTTTAGTCCATCCTGCAGAGTATTTCGTCCGGTCATCCAGTTGTCTCTCTTTCTTATCGGTTTTTTAATATCTCTTTGCAAGGAACGAGGAGGCAGTTTCTTAGTGTTTCCCATTGTTGCTTTATCTTGTAGGTGTTAGAATTTAATTTATCAAAGTTTTCGTATATTTTCTGTTGGAGTTTGTTTTTTATATCAGCTTTTTTCAGTTTCTAACATCTGAATTTGGAATAATTTTTGAGCTCCGACAATGGACAGTGTTAAATTTTGAACAGCTAATATGAACAGCTGATGAAAGAGAAGAGTTTGCAATTGTAGTAGTCAACCTCCATTGAGGATAGGGCACTTTAAGATGATGAAGTGCTCAAAATGATGGCGATTTTGAAATGATAATGAAATGACCAGCTCAAGAAGCTGTCATTTCATTATCGATGAAAGATTATTGAGTTTTTACCGTCGAGGTGACGTTATTATAAATATAAATATATAAATTGTATTTTATTTAAAAAATTGATTTCGACGCGTAACTGACATTCAAAATCGCCGGTCACTTTAAGCTTTGTTTCTGAAAGAACGCTTCATTCTACACAAAAACTGCTAATAAACATTTTGTTTTAGAATTATCTCAGCTAATTTCTTATTTAAAACATTTTTTAAATACAGCGTACAGATTCTTAATAAATCGATTCTCTCC
The DNA here is from genome assembly GCF_040954645.1 of Diabrotica undecimpunctata. Lineage (NCBI taxonomy): Eukaryota > Metazoa > Arthropoda > Insecta > Coleoptera > Chrysomelidae > Diabrotica > Diabrotica undecimpunctata. Next base: position 6,462 of record NW_027314009.1, read on the forward strand.
CCCCTCCCTACAAAGGGTTTTAAGGGAAGCCCGAGGTAAGACAAACTTTTTAAACTTTGTGTTGTCCTAAAATTGACATTCTCAGAAAAATTCAGCATGTTCGTATAATTTTTAGAAATAAAAGTGGCGGCAATTTCGTCTCTGACGATTAGAGCATAACAAGACAACAAAATGTTTTTACTGGTGGTCTTTTAGGCCATTAGTTGCTTTTACAACATGCATTTTTAGCCTGCATAGCTTGAGTAAAATCGGAAATGTAAGCCATTTGGTATTCTAATGATTTTTATAGATCTAAGAGATATGCTATAAGTGGCAGTATATGAACAGAAGAAAAAATGGAATGAAAAACATGCAACTTGAGGTATTTTTACCAATAATAAAAAATATCGTCAAACACTACAATGAAAAAGCATAAGCTAAAATATTACAAGATTAACCTAAAAATAGCGAAAAACCGACCAAATACCGAAAATTTAACACACAAACGGAAAATTTTATTTAAAATGTAATAAAAAGTATCATAGTTAATAATTTTAGCGACTGCTATAAAAAATAAACAACCAGCTCTGTTTTAACAACGTTTCTTAAAAATGGTTTTTTGTAATTGTGTTTCTGTAAAACCACTGTTTCAGATTTGCATCAGATTTAACGCCATTAATTATTAACGCGTTATATACCCCACGAAAGATCTATGATCCCCGTAATTCCTTCCAGATTTTCTCGAAAAAAGCCAAAAACCTCATCTTCGAACCATTTATCTTGTAAGATCACAAAAAACGTCTAATTAAGCCTCTCCCACTTTATTTATCCTTTATTTTTTTTGGGGTTCAAAAAAGTACAGAAGTAGCAGAAAGCGCTCCACCAGAAAATCATTAACAACTGTCGGTTCTCGGAGACCTACCGACACGGTAAAATATCTTTAATTGCAAGCACCTTCGCATATACAAGGACGGTTTAAGCGTTAAAGAAACATCACAAGTCCTTCCAGACGAGTCGTTTTAAAGAAATATTAGCGTTAATTGAATTTATACAGGGACTGTTCTAAAAAAATCCGAATAAATGTTATACCTAGGGGTCAAAAATGATACAAAAGCTGTAATAATGAGAACTAAGATCACATGGTTAACCAAAATCACACTGACTGACAACACGAGCGGAATATCAGTTAAGAAGAATGTTTCAACTGAATTATACATTGACAACAGACTCGCTGACGCTTTTTCTACTCAAGCTAAAAAAAACATATGTGAAAAAAATCGAATGTATCCCATAAAAACGAGTTTTAACATTACGTGTTAATGTTTTCTGTTTTCTGATAAAATCAATTTAATTTTCATAAGTTTTCTCATCTGATATTTCTTTGTATGACAACTTCTCTAAGAAGTCCAATGCAATCATCACGACAATTTATGTAAAAAGGTCTTTATGTAAAAAGGTCTAAGTAGCTACGATTAAACCAGGTCTTCACATTGCTCAACCAGCAAATACGTCTCTCTCTTGTAGTAACCAAGAAAAAACTAATTATATGACAGATGACAGATGCAAAACACTGCAGTTTTCAAACATTAAGAGAAATATGAAGGTGTAAAATAAGCCGAGAATTACCGAGCCGAGTCTGGTAAGTTAATTAAGGAGAGAAACTTGGAATATGTGGAAATTAGAGCTCGTGTGGTAGCTGCTTTTATCAAAGAATTAAATTGATTTATCGGTGAATTCAATTGAATGAATTGATATATAACTGCTGTTCTTCTTCTGCTTGACTAGCTTTACAGCTCGGGGTGAGTCTTCGCCGCATCCACTATCCATCCATCTTCTACAATCTTTGACTGCTGTTAAACTATTATAATATATGATGCAGAAACCTGGACAATTACTTCTTCTTCTTCTTCTTCGTCAACCATTTTCCATCCACTCCTGAATGTAGGTCTCTTCCAATTGCTTCGTTCTTTCTCTATCTTGCTGTTTGCCTGCCACTGCTGTTATGTCATCTACCCATCTCTTTTGAGTTCTTCCCATGCTTGTTGTCGTCCTCCTAGGTCTCCTTTCTACGATTCTTCATGTCTACCTGTTATCATCATATCTGGCTATGTGACCGGCCCAGCGGCATTTTATTTTTTAAACTTCTTCCACGATCTTCGTTGTATGTCTTATTTGGGTGTTTCTAACCTTGGCTCTTAGTTATTTATAGTCCAAGCATGACTCCTTCAATTACCCTTTGCGTAGTTTCTAGTTTTTACCAAATTTCCTGGTTACGTTCTCCAATCCCTTAGTAGCATTCTTGTGTTATACACCTTTTTCTTTAAATTTATAAGAATGGAGGTGTTTTTCAAGATACATGCTAGTTTCTGAAAGCGGCCCATACCAGTTGTGTTCCTTCTTTAATTTCATCATCTTGATTTGGTTTTTCCAATTTGATGACATGGCACAGGTATAAAGAATGTCTAAGATTTTCTATGGTATGGTTTTGTGTTGTTGTAAACTTCATTTAATTGTTGTAACATTTCATTTAGTTTTTGGATGTTATCTGATATTAAAACTATGTCATCTGCAAATCTCAAATAGTTTAAGTATGATCCGTCGATGTTATATATCATCATCATTTTGGCTTTACAACCCTGTGTGGGTCCTAGCCTCCCCAAGAATTTTTCTCCAGTCGTCCCTATCCATCGCCTTCCTCCGCCAAGCACGTATTTCCATATTTCTCATGTCTTCATCGATGTTATCTAGGAATCTTGTTCTGGGTCTTCCTCTTCTTCTTTGACCAATAGGTCTATCAAGGAGCGTTTTTCTAGCTGGATCGGTTTGCTCCATCCGCATAACATGGCCTACCCACCTCAGACGTCCTATCTTTATGTGTTTTACGATATCTGGTTCCTGGTATATCCTATAGAGTTCGAAGTTGTATCGTCTTCTCCAGACACCATTTTCATTTACCGCTCCATAGATGCGCCTTAGTATTTTTCTTTCGAAACATCCTAACATGTTTTCATTGCTTTTTGTTAAAGTCCAGGTTTCTGAACCATATGTTAGGACTGGGCGTATTATTGTTTTGTAGAGTTTTACTTTTGTATTTCTTGATATAACTGTAGTTTTAAAAAGGAGATTAAGCCCAAAATAGCATCTATTAGCCGTGCAAATTCTGCGGTTTATCTCTGCGGTAGTGTCATTTTCGATGCGATGTTATATATACTCATGTATAAACATTCATGCATTCTAATTTCTTAAAATTGTCTTCTAGTCCAAGGAAAAAGACCCAAAAAGGTTTGGTAAAATGGGGGTCTCCTTAATTCACTTCCAGTTGTAGTTTTATAAGCTTCGTTTTTTATGTTTTTGTTCAGTTTTATTTGCATGGTGGCATTTTTTTCTGACTGGCACTATTGTCCAACAGTGAACTATTACTACAAGGTATGAAATTCTGCATAAATATTATACCTTCTTCTGGAAAAAGACACTTCTGGCGTTCAGATTTCTATATTATAATCTTCTTCCTCTAGCTTATAGCCCTCTGGTGTTTGACCTATTTAACAATTGCATTCCACTGTCTTCATGCTTCTAACTTATGATAGTCCCAGAATAATTCTAGAAGTGTTCTGATACATAATCCGTAGTCATTTTAAACACCCGGCAGAACCGAAATAAGGAAAGGACACCTTATATGAGAAAATAATATGAAAAAAGGTATCTAGATAGAAGATACAAGCTAATCATATAAGAAGCCTTGCAAAACATCAATGCAAGAACAAATGGAGATCGTGGAAATAATGAAAGCAAAATAAGATAGTTGATAACCTGATGAATGAAGAAATATGATAATGAGAAGTATGAAATAAAAAATAAAAGTGAATGTGGGAATCACATCTCTACAGAAAAAATTTTGGAGCAGTTGCTGAAAGTATAGTGGCAGGAAATAATACGACTCACTGATAAAAAAGAATAACAAGCAGTGTAAGAATACTATGGGCATAGTATCCTTCTAGATAGTATGGATAGAAAGAACGAAAGGGAAATTCCTGACGAAATTTAAGTTATTTTGGAAAAATCCAAAATAATATCTGCAGCATTATAATCATTAACCCAGTATAAGGTGACCCATACATCTCTTAATTAAACATATTATGACGCGAGGTATACTCCGTCCATTTTTATTAAAAGGTATGGTGAAGAAGGTAAGATGAAGACCACAACGGGATCCATGGTAGAAAAAGAACATCTTCAGTACGGTATCTGGAGTGGAATTGGCGACCCTAATTTATGTTGGTATAAAACTAACAGTTTCACGATTGATCGATTTTGCGTCATCCAAAGAAGCCAGTTTTCTAGAAAAAAGATCCACAAGGCAACATAAAGATCACACCATGGAAGAACAAATAATCAAATAAATCATGTATTGATTAATGGCCTACCCTGCTATACTCCCAAAGCCGCGACAGCGGTATAAAACGGGAGACTATTATTATTATTGATTAATGGAACGCATTCTAGCTGCATAATAGGAGTAAAACTATGAGATGGCCAAATAGCGACACGGACTATGTCCTCGTGAAGAACCAGAATTTTAACAAAAACAAAAGATAAACAGATGAAGATCGAAAGGTGGAATGTGGCAAAGTTGGAAGAAGTAGTCAGGGGACGACAATATTAACTAAAAATAATAAATAGGTTTCAGATTTTGAAAAGGTCTGAAGCAACAGAGAAATCTATCGAAAGAAATAACAAAATAAGAAACAAACGAAAGAAGAATCGATTATCTGTCAGATAAAAAACATACACAATTCAACAGAGAGAGAAAGAGACGCAGCTAGAAGAACATTAAGGCAAAAAAAGAGATAATATCTACAAGAAGATATTGAAAAGGTAGAAGAACATATATACACAAAGTAAAACATTCTACAGAAAAGTCAGACAACATAAAAAGGCTCTTATACAAAGACATCAAATTTCGTGAGAAACTAGATATCCATATTCAATGGAAAAAGACAAACGCTCACCGCCAAATATAAAAATAATCGACAGATGGGCTGAATATTTTGAAAAACTCTTTAACGTCCAGAACGTCACTGATAAAAACCACTGGAAAAAGTGAGTGTCACACGGTCGAAATAGAAATTTCGCTAACAAGCCAAAAAGAAATAAGAAATTCTATAAAAACTCTAAAAAACGATAAATTCTGGCTACGGACAATATTGATGACGAGTTAATTAAAAAAGGTTGTCAGAACTTTGAACACGTTTTAATGAAAAATTGTAATCCTTTTGGATATTTTTATGCTAATAATTTTGTAATTATATCAAATACACATTAACTCGTTTGAATTTAATATACCTACTGAAGGTTCTGATCTTCTCTTGAATTGGAAACCAATGAATTCAAATTCCAAAGCGGCAATATAGTAAAATGCACCGGCTCTGCATCAGAAAAAGAAATATAGACGATTGTGGAAAAAAGAAGAGGACTTGCGAACACCGTCACTTGTTTAGGGTTATTTTTAAAAATAATTAGTTTCGGAAGCTCAAGCGGATTCGGTTACGGATCCTGCGATGCTCGCGAGAGTTCAAGAGTCACTAGAGACGTCGGAAGTGACTACGAGTCTCACTATTAAATAGACAATTTCATAAAAATTTTCAAAAACGAAGCTTGAAATTTCTGGTGTAATTTTTCCATAATCACATTATTTTTTTAAAATTCATATATTATGATGCACATTCATTTTCACTTTTTGTAAAGCGTCAAGCGACACTTCATTAGCGTTATACGAAGCAAGAATTTTTTATAACTCCATTCATTCATCTAATCATTCTTATGTTCGCCACATGCATTAATAGTTCTTCTTTTCTTTTAATTGCACAACGTTGAGTTCCGTACATCACAACTAGTCTTATAACAGTTCGATAGAATTTTCCGTTTAGTTTCATTGAAATATTTTTACCATACAACACACCATTCACTTCCTTCCAGTTTATACATTATTCCAGAAAACGTTGTTTCTGTTCTACAGTTTTTACCTCCTTTTAACCTCTTTCTTTAAGATTCTGTCTCTACTCTATCAGTCTTTGCTTTAAATCCCCTTAGTCATTCGTACTACCAGCACATCAGCACCAACAGCATTAACCACCCGAAAATGTTACCCTATAGTTTCCCTGTCATCTAATTTAACATTAGTTGATACTCTCTTATGCACATATCTCATCATCGTCACATGCTTTTAAAGTAAAAATTCAAAATAACTATTTTGAAGAGTATAACATAGAGAACTGAGGCATGGGATGCTTCGGTGTACCTCATCTTGAAAATTGTACTAGAGAGACAGATGCACAATTGAACCACAGAACAAAATTTCAGAAATCTCAAAAATACTTAAACCTTTAATGCACTTTCCAACGCAGCCGAGAATATAAATTTGATTATTAATAAAGCCAAAAGGAATGGACTACTAATCAAAAACAAGAAGAAAAATTAAGTCATTGTTCAATATTACTTTGAAGTGTATGCAACTAAATTCAGTCTAATTTTATTTTTAACAGTTGTGTAAATATCTACAAACTTTTTCTTTGTCTCTTGTACCTCAAAATATTGCTTTATAAATAAAATTATTAAACAAATATGCTTTATATAAAGTCAAAATTTTCCGTAACAGTCGAAAACACAACGAATCCGTTTGCGGTTTCGTAGCCACTGCCGAAAACCATTCTCGCAACTACCGGAGGTATTTCAAGTTGAAAATAATCAACCGGAGAGACACTCGAAGACAAATTAAGATCGGAGTGCCGTTCTGGCACCGATATTTCCTTTGTAACTAAGACTGAGCTCCGACCTATGGCACTCTTTCCTGTCGAAAATTTGTCGGCATTTATCATTAGACGCATACACCAATTACTTGCTTTAAAATATCTTTTATGGTAAATGAGTGGATTTATGAGCGACTGTCGCTTTTGACAGTTAAAAATCTGACGGAATGTTTGCAAAAATAACTAATTCGTAACCAAATAAAACAAATAACAGTTTGAGTTCACAAAGATGAAGTTATTGTGTGTGGAATTCTTGTTGATGTAAGGTTTTTGAAGTTTGTGTTTTGCTTGTTCTCATCATAGTTTGTTATGTTAATTATAATTTTTATTGCTTGGTTTCTGCGGCGCTTTTATCTTGAATAAAATTGTGATATTCACCATAAACTTGCTTGAATAAAGAGGGAAAATAATTTTGCACGTGATCACTAGTTCAATTTTTTGAAGACATTTACGCAGCTAGTAAATGGTGAAAAATTAGTTTCCTTTGATGGACTTATAGTAAGCAGACTTATTAATATATTACAAAATTATTAATATTGCTACAGTATTGTATAAAATACTCTGTATATAAACTACTTACCGTATACAACAATCTGGGACGTAGGGGCCATCCTCTTGGCAGCAATATTCTCTGCTACACAGGTATAGTTGCCGGTGTCTTGAGGCCTAGCTTGCCCTATCAACAAATGCCCCTCGCTGGTCACTAGTACGTCAGTGTCCGATTGCAAGATTTGGCCGCCTCTGAGCCAGTAGACTCTGGGAGGCGGCATGCCAGCGGGAGCGACACATTTTAAGTCGACCTGATGGCCGATTTCTACGTTGTAGGTGGATTCGGGGTTGGCTTCGAACTGCTTCTTTAAATCTGGAAGAGAAAAATATATTATATAAACTGTATGATAAAGATAAGTAAAGGTTACAAAAAATATAAAAATTGTCTAAATTTCCTATTCATCTCTTATATCTTTCCTATTCAATTAAAAACGTTGTTGGTATTAGTAGTTCGCAGTATATTGTAGTTGTTTTGATATCTAAAATAAGAACTTCCTTTTTCGTCGAAAACAAAAAATGCTTTGAAAGTAAATAAATATGCTTAAGGTAAATGTACCTTTCACCGACCACTTAAGGTTTTCCTTATAAGCAGATTCAATAATAAGAAGAATACATATTTATTTTTCTTTGCATAATTTTTAAAGATAAGTTTTAATATTTCCGATTCAGCTAGTAATATAGAAAAAATAATATTATACAAGTTTAATTCTTTTTTTAAATGTTTCAGTAATTATGTACAATTTCATTAAAATGCTCCCTTCACCGACCGGCTTGAAAAATACTTACTTATCACAGACCGATTTTGTTGTTATTACCGACCACAAGCACCTAATTACCGGAAATTTCAGTCCTATCAGCGACCTGCTTAGGGGACTACTTATTTAAGTAATTAACAACATAATATTAACTTATTTATTTAAAAATAATCATATCTGCTGGCTTAATTGAAAAAACAAACTCAGTTGAAGATTTTAATATTTTTAAAAATATAAATTCATAATACAACAAACAAAAAGTTACATAATATATTGAGCATGTATAATAGATTCAACTTTGGTGTGAAATAATTTTATTTTTTTATATTTTATATTATAGGATTAGGGGGGTTTTTAGATTTGAATCCTGAATTTATGGAAATATTGCTATCTCCGGTGATTTGTCGAAGTTTTGCCGTGAGATTTTTGAGGTCTAGAATCTGGGAGTTTCACGGTGTTCTGTATTACGGCCCTTGATCTTTTTGTTATTCAGTAATGACGTATCTAACCAGCTTGATGCTTTAGATTTGACGTAATTTGCAGATAATACTTCTCTTGTAGGAATTGTAAACATCGTAATCACCATGAGATTTGCAGATGACTCGGTAATTATGGCTGAGAGTATAAAAGAACTACAAACTTTACTAGATGCAATAAATAGTGAATGCATTCAAATGTGACTTGACATCAACACAGATAAGACCAAATTTATGATAGTATCTAGGAGTCCAATAAATAATGAACAACTAACCCTTGGTGGACAGCAAATAGAGAGAGTGACAAAATATAAATATCTAGGAGCTTACATCAACACAGATTTAGATCCAGACCAAGAGATCAGGGTACGAATAGAAATGGCAAGGGCAGCGTTATTAAAATTCAAGCAATTGTTCTGTGTCAAAAATCTGAATACTGCGCTGGAGACTGAGGTTTGTTGAATGTTACGTCTGGTCCCAAATATTGTACGAGGTAGAAAAATGGACGTTAAAAGCGTAAATAGTTGAGAAGCTTGAAACCTTTGAACTTTGGATATACTGGAGAATGTTAAGAATTCCATGCCAGGGTCAAAAATGAGGAAGTGCTGAGAAGGATGGGTCGAAACAAAAAATTGTTGAGAACAATAAAAGTACGCAAAACTGCATACCTTGGACACATACTAAGGAATGATAAATATAGTCTTCTGCAGGTCATCATACAGGGTAGAGTCGATGGCAAAAAGGAAGTAGGTAGAAAGAGGAAATAGTGAGCACAGACCTATACAAAATTGGCATCTCTTTGCAATATTTTGATTGCAAAACATTTTTTGACTCGACTTACTATTAACAGGTGTCAATCTAATAACCTAATTTTAAATATAGATCAAACACAAGTAATATATTTATTGTACCTATATATGATCAAATGTATATTATGTAGTATGAAGGAGGAAATGTAGTAGCCTTTTTTACAATGTTTTTGGCTTTGGCGCTATAAGTAGGGCGATAGTTTGTTCCCATCAGATTATAGCCTGAGATTCTGTGTCTGCTTGCGAGTAATTGTTAGTTCTTAGCATAGATTTGCTGTACGGTAACTAGAAGTCAATCATTATTTAAATATTAAAATATTTAAATAATTTATAAGTGATGAATGAAAAACAATGAGCTAGTTAAATTGGAGAACGGAGACCAAAAGATAGCATGAAGTCCAAGGTCCAAGTAAAAGATAATTCGACAGAAGGAAAAAGGACATAACGTATAACTACTGTCAAGTTATGGCCCTAAAAGATCTGCGGAAATCTTATGCCGAAATCGAATTTTTATCGTTTCCGAAACAACGCATAACTCTTCCCTCACTAATATAAACTCATTACTTTAGAATACCCTACTTCCTTATTTTTCCACGCTCTCGTATTTGACATTGTATACACGACACACATGTTATTTTTCGCCCCTTATACCATCCAAAAATACACTTCAAAGGTTTCGAAAAGCGCAAGCGTGAAGCGTGCCGAATAGCAAGCCATGAAACGTCCCGCGTTTTGCGTTTGTCTTTTGTTTTTGTAGACTTGTGATTCATTACGCTTTTGTAACGGTGCAACCTTATGTTTTCATCTAGGATGTCATGGAAAATTAAAGACGAGAAAGTGTGTTTTAATAAATTCATTAGGCAGAGACGTTTATATTTATATGTTTACGTTTGTGTACCTACTTTCATCTCAAAAAAGAACTCGATCGAAAAGGAAAAAGTTGGCCGTGTTAAAGGATTGTAAATCTATTAACATACATATCCTGTATTTAAAAATAGTATTATGTTATGTGTACTTCGTGGTGCTCTTTAAAATAATACACAGATTTGGAAATTAGTACATCTTTTAGATCTAGAAAATATGTTCAAAATTTTGCAATGTACTGTAAATGCTTCCGTCCTAAATACTCAAAAAGGTAAACATATTTTAATTTTATTTAATGTACAAGTACTTGAGTAAAATACGACTGAGAGATACATATCGATTATCGATGAAATCCTTAAACTATTTGGGTTTGACTAGAGTTTGGAGTAATTGTAAGGTGGAAGGCGACAACAACTGGATATTATGGACTGCCAGAAAACCTGAGCAACGAACCAGTTAAATCAGGACGTAATAATGTCATAACTAAAATTAGGGATATCAAATGGATGATCATTTATGACCATATGTCAGCCAGATATGAGCCCAAAGTACTTTTCCAAATGGATATTTGCCCACGAGAGGGATTAAACAGAGAAAATACTAGATCCAGACTTAGGGTTATGGATAAGGTGCTTTTATTGAAAGTAGACATAAATATAGATGAGGCGCTTTGAGCTATATTGTCATTTAGATGAAAATAAGTTTTTCCGTTTATGAGGTGTTAGATTGAATTCTTTATTTTTGAGAGATACTTTCTAGAACTCAGCTTCCATATTTAGCTTCGTCTGCGGATTTTCTATGAGTTAATAGATTCCAGTCGTCGGTGTAATCAAACTTTGCTGATGTTGTTAGTGTTAAGCCAGGCACAGACATGCATATTTGCTATTTGGAAAGAAGCGACTATTATAGTGTGTATGGGTTTCTCGTGACGAATATTCGCTCTATGGTGTTCCCATCGCCAGTCGATATTTTATCCAGAATCAAAGATAAATAATTGTGATTGTTACTTGATACGCATATTCGTGTAAACTTAAAAGTTAAACTTAAAAAAACTAAAAAACAGAAATCTCGTTTATATTGCTTGGAAAAGAATAGAACGCAATATGGGTGGGAGATATTCTGTTGCAGAATTATAGAAAAAACAGATGCTCTGATGGCGTCGGCGTCGTTTAGGGATTGTCGGAATAAAAAATTAAGAACTCTATAAAAGTGAGATAAGGACAGATGGCGTATACTTCTTCTTACGGTGCCTATCCGTTCCGGATGTTGGCCATCAGCATAGCTATCTTAACTTTACTTGCAGATATTCGGAATAGTCCGGTTGTAGACGCATTGAACCACTTCCTTAGGTTTTGAAGTCAAGTGGTAAATCGTGACTTTTGAAAAGAGACTTCATCTTTACGAATGCTGATCTTGCTCTCCCTATGCGTTGTTTTACTTCAGTATAGTGGTCCCATTGACTGTTTATGTTAGTACTAAGATATGTGTAGCTGTTTACCCTGTCAATTGGCTGTTGGTTTAGCAAATGATGTGTATTTAATATTTCGCGCTTACTAACTACCATGTACTTTGTTTTGTTCGTATTGAGATCCAGCCCATATTCTTACTCTGAGATAGCGCGT
>NW_027314010.1:0-18298 GCF_040954645.1 Diabrotica undecimpunctata
CGCGCTATCTCAGAGTGGAGAAACATGACGTGCCGGCCGAGCGATATCCTCTTCAGCTGTCTTCTTTACTCCGTTCGATCATTATGGACCCTTTTTATGACAAAGGCAAAGGCTAGAAGGGCGCCAATAATTTCCTGATGAGTTTAATCGTTTGCGATGACCCTTTTAGTCTAAGTGCTTGCCCACGAAATGTATCAATCACATTTGGAGTATTTAATATGTTTTCTTTTAAATTCTGGTCCCAATGCCTTCATTTTGAACTTAAGGTCTTGCGGAAAAGGTAATTTAAACGTATAATTTATTTTAAGGCTACTACGTTGAAGCAATAATTTCTTTAATACTTGTTTGTCGATAATGGATATCTACATTTGCATTATCGTAAATGTTTTAGTGTCATGTTCCTAGATACATACTACAAGTAGTACCATTAAAATGGTTTTAAAACAAATAGTACTAATATATCAACATTCACGATTAATACTGTAGATTACATTTCTAGAGTTTGTTTAAACATATTTATTTCAAATTCTTCCAAAAATGTTATTATTTATTATTGTAATTATTATTATAAAACAAATAAGGGCAGAGGAGCGAGCTCCTATTATGCCCAAAAACAAAGAAAAATATCATTATAAAAATAATAATAATAATTATAAAGTTATCGTTAGGTACGTCATACAAAATTATGAAACAATAAATAATGAGCTCCTAAAATAATGCAATCCTATAAATGAAATATAGAACTATTAAGTCAACACTAGTTGTCGATATGGTGTCCAAATTATTCCAGATCCAGACATTAAATATTCTGTGTGGCAAGAAGTTCACCTGGACGTTGCTGTCGTCTCTTCCCTCTTTAGTTTGTAATGATGACATCTTAATGTTTCGTCTAAGTAAATATGGTGTTTAGTTTTCCAAAAGTATATTTTAAAATACGGAAGGACATAATTGGAATACCCCGAAGACGTCGATGCTCGTATGTCATTAGATGAGCCATGGGGAGTCTATCTTCATAATAACGTCTTACACGACCGAATGCTAGTCTTATAGCTTTACGCTGAACATTTTCAAATAAGATTTTATCGCTACTGAGATCTGCACTCCACACTGGCCCAGCAGACTTAAGAATAGGTCTGACGTATATTGAGTTAAGTGTACTAACAGAGGTTAGAGATATACGTATAAAACATTTACGGATCAGAAAAAGTTTCGAGTTTTCATGGTCACACTCTGATACTATGTGATGAGACCAATTTAAGTCACTATTAATTATCACTCCAAGATCGTTGTGGGAGATTACTGACTTTGTAGGATGTCCATTATTAAAGTACGGAGGTACGGAAGTATCCTCATATTTAATCGTAAGGTCATTTGATCCATTATTTTTACGAGTTTCAAGCTCAGTACGAAGTTTCTTTATCCGAAGTTGCTACACAGGTGTCTTGTCATCAATAACAAAATAAGTTTCAGTAGACTTATTATCCAAAAGTTTATTTTTGTTACGAAGAATTTTGAGTGTGGTGTTATGCGAGGATAACGTTCACTGACTCTTTAAAATTCATAGTCTCTATAATAAAACAGAACTTTCTTTACATCCGATGACTTCCAGGGCCAAAGTAATGGACGTGATGGTAGGGAAAGTGGAAGGAAGAAGAGGTCCAGGAAGAAGAAAATGCTCCTGGTTGAAGAATGTAAGAGACTGGACAGGCATGGGCACACATTCGATACTAAGAACAGCTCAAGATAGAGAGCAATTTGCTGTAGTTATAGCCAACATTCAGTAATGGAAAAGGACCTTAAGAAGAAGGAACTCACCACTTTATAGCCCCCATAAAATGATTAGATCCTCCGAGATATAGCAAACTGATCACCGGCATCGTTAGGAGACCCGTAAACTCATCACCGCAGATAGGTAAAGTCATCACCATCATTTTTGCCCCTAGGCGCTGATTTTTAATGCTTAAGATTGCCTGTTATCTGTTACACTTCTTGTTTACTTGATAATCTATTAAATTCAGAAGTTATTTTAAGCAAATGGCTTTAAAATTTAATTAATATATTTATTTATATCGGGTGTATCACGGTGAGTGGCCTATTAGACGTATTAGAGTTAATCAATGAGCAATTTTCGCTTAGTTTTAGGTAGTTATTAATACAATTAAGTGGACTTCCCAAATACTTATCTTTATTATTATTAATATTCTTCTAAATTATCAAACCCTAGCGGTTTTCAAGCATTTTATGGCATTTACCTGCCACGGGGTGTAGGTAGGCCAGTGATCAGTTTACAATTCTCTCCAGGTATATTTTAAAATCTCTTGTTTTATTGCGGTGGTGAATTTATATTGTCTACGAGTGTATTTATGCTAATTGCTGATGAGTTTACGTGTACCCAAATTAACTTTATTCTTGTCATGATCTTTTTTACTTTGTGCGTCTCCTTTAGGTTCAGGGACGTCCTTAATCAAAAAAATTTGAAACGTAGTATGCAGTCAGTGATTTCATTGAAAATACTCTCAGTAAATTCTGTTGTTGTAATAGAATCAAATTGATTTAACTGATTGCTGAGTTTTTTTTATATGGCTTCGGCAGTTTGCCATACAGCCAGTTACATGATCTTTTAATCTCATTAGGCACAGTAAAAAGTTTTTGAATTATTTGCAATCGAATAGACTAAAATAGATATATTTAAAGTTGAAAAATAAAGTTCAATAGAACAATTAATGAAAAGAAGAGAAAAAATATATATACATACACTCGCATGGCTCACTCGCTTCACGTCCAGGGGCCCATCAGGACATTGTAATATATAACATACACAGAAAAACTAGGCCACGGTAAATAGGATTAAACATATAAAGAAGAGAAAACAAAGGTAAAAAGTAAAAACAAATTTTTTTTTTTGAACTATAGAAAAATATTACGTTTGGTCAAAAAATCGATTATACAATCGTAAATTAATCTATTTTGAGTCGCTAGGGCAGATAAAACGTTCAACGGAGATTTACCGGTAATATAAACTATATTATTATATAATAAGGTGAATTCCAAATTATATTTGGCACAACCAAAAATTACATGATCTAGGTCGCCTATTGCTGAGTTCAAATTGTTTAATATCAAAAAAAGGATTAGGAAACAGAGATGCATGGTTTACGTTATCAGTACTGCTCCAAAAGTGCCGAGATAAGCGGAAAGAAGTATATCTATGATTTATAGATTACACTAAAGCATTTGACATATGTCAAACATACTGCAGTATTAAATATTCTAGAAAGAAACGGACTAGACTCCCAAGACCTATATGAACACCAGGTAGAGACAGTACAGTTTCAAAACATACCAAAAAAAGCTGTTCCAATTAGACGTACAGTGGGACAGGGCGGGCTGAGTACTGAGCTTTATGCTATATAACATGTACTCTGAGATTGTATTCCAAAATACACTTGAAGACTTAGAAGATGGCATAAAAGTAAATAGTAAATTAATAAATAACTTATTGCCGATGACACAGTTATAATTGTAAAGAGTCCTAAATGCCTACAGCGCCTACTTCATAAGATATCAGTTAAAGAAGATCTGTAGGGCCTAAAAATTAACGCCGCAAAAACGAAGATATTAGCGGCAAACCGGAGTCCGAATCAACCAGTGCGCGTAAATGTATACGGTACAGATATAACCGACGTCCCTGAGTTTAAATACCTGAATAGCTGGATCAGTGAAAAACTGAATCCTGATTTAGAAATCCGACCTTGAATTAAATTAAATCAGGACAAAATGCTAATCCTCTTATGTTACTCAATTAAGATACAATTGATGTGAGGTTGAATGCTCGAATAAATGAACTTTGATCAAATAAAAGGCAGATATCGAGCACAGTTTTATTAATTAAATTATAAAGTACTTGCGCAAGATTAAATTAATAAAACTTGCTTGATATCTGCCTTTTATTTGATCAAACTAAGATACAATTTTGTGAAGGTCTACATATATTCCACATTGTTATATGGAGTTGAAGCGTGAAAGTTAAAAGTTGCCAATTTGAACAGACTTGAAATATTCGAAACCTGGTTATACACCCTTGGACTTCCCACACTACCAACTAGGAAGTTCTCCACAGAATGAACAGAGAACGTGAACTCATTAAAATAATAAAAAAGCAGAAAACTGCATATCTCAGACATGTAATGAGAAACAACAGATACGATTTTCTACAGGTCCTAACCGATGGTAAGATTTAAGGTAAGCATGAGCCAGAACTAAGACAGTGCTCCTGGCTTAGAAGCATACGAGATTAGTGAACCTTTGACTCGAACGATTTGCTGAGAAAGAACCAAAATAGAGAAGAATTTGTCAAAATTGTTGCCCTTATTCGATAAGAGAAAGTTCTCGAAGAAGAAGAATCTAGCAGAAATAATCTATCGATAATAATTCAAGTACATAGACCTTTCAACCACTGAAAATGTTTCACTATTATTATATGTTGATATTTACACATTTTTTTAACACGATGCGAATCAGCCGTTGGACTAATAATGTTTTTCTTTCGTTCAAAATTTCATCCACAATGATCGCGATAAACGTTGACATTAGAGAAGTCGAGCATTTTTTTTACTTTTATTTTTTCATCAAATTAACTGGACCAAATTAAATTAGCCGGATTAACTTGTTAGCACGAGCATGAACTTGCCAACAATAAATTCTTTGTATTGTTTGGTCCCCAGGAGGGAAATATATTTCGTTGTATATAAAAAGATGTTGTTTCTCTGTCGGTCGGATACTGTTCAAATTAAATCTTTTTCCCAGAAGAACAAAGGACACAGAAACATCTTTCTTGTCAAAACAGTTTTATGTTCATACTTAAAGCAACTTATGTACCGGTATTAAAAATAAATGTTTGTGGATACGACTATTTATAGGATTAAAAAGTCGAGAAGATTATCAAGGTATCAAAAGATTTGAGTATCTTTGCAATTGTTATACATGTTTAACCCTCCTTCCCACGGGTGGGGTCTATCAGTACAACTATAAATGAAATTGCTTAATTTTTTAAATTTTTTTTTTGTATTTTTTTCCTAGACTTGGTGTACCTTTTAATAGCACTGAATAGTACATTTTAGCATAATTTGGTGAAATTGTATGAATCCCTTCAATCGCTACCTGCAAAAGTATCCTGACAGACCCCACCCGTGGGTGGGCGTTTCTTGTTTTGTACTATGGCTTGGTTAATATTGCAGCTATAAATGCATTTATTATATACTGAGATCCAATAATACGAATGCAGAATTTCGGTTTTCTCGTCGATTGTTTCTTTAGGAAGTCTTTAGGAATATGCGTATATAGAGAACATCACAGTTACTTGCTGCACAATTTTCTGAATTGAGCAAATGACGAGGAATGACCCAGCCCCCACGAAAACAAGGATGTATAAGTATTATATAAAAAGAAAAACTAGGTATTTTTGCCAATTGTACAAAAACTGGTTATGTATGGAACATATAAAAGCATTTTGTGCTGATCATGTAGAAAAAAAAATTTACATAATTTAACCCCCTCTATTTTCTGTTTCTAATTTTAATTTTGGATGTATCCTTTTTACTTGTATTACTGTAAGTATATAGAATAATAATATTGTCTTCTTTTATATTTTTCTTTTGTATTTGCCGTTCATGATTTTTTTAATAAACTCTTGTAAAAAAATAATGGTGTTAGTTATTTCGCAGTAAACTATAAAAATATATATTGATAGACATATTATATGTACATTTAGGTAGTATAACGTTACATCAGTAAGTTTCCTTAAAAATATTTAAAAAAAAAAATTTTTTTTTAATAAGGAGAATATTGTTTTAAATTTGGTCCTGATAGACCCCACCCGTGTATTTGTGTCACAAGAAAGTCACCCGTGGAATGGAGGGTTAATGCATTGTTTTCCCATTTTTTCATCATCTGGAATTGAAAATATATTGAGACACCCTCTTTGTAAGGTGTAAAAGTAACATTAGAAGCAACACCAGAAAATTTCCATGTCATTCAGGTATATATGCCCACAACAGATGCCCCACATTGACGCTATTTTCATAGAAAACATCTTAAAGAAAATCCCACAAAAAGATCCAGTATATATTATTGAAGACTTTAACGCCAAGCTGGAAAAAACTTAAAATAAACCACAGTTGAGAGATATTATCTGATAATTTAGCTAGGGCATTCTCAGAAGAGAACTTTCCCTACAGTTTGCCAATGAAAACAATCTAGTGATAACAAATACACTTTATAACACCATCCGAAAAGTTTCTTAACTTGGACTAGTCCAAATAAAGAATATCAGATTCAAATTGATTACATACTCGTGCCGAAAAGAACATCAGTATTAAATGTAAAAGCTATGCCCGGAGCATACTGTGGATCAGATCATAAACTGCTTAAATGAACTGAAGGCTCAAACTACATACAACTAAAAAATTCAGTTCTATCCATTTCCAATCAATATCATATTTTCAATGATTTGTCGAATCAATTTTTGTAGTCATCAAATTTTTACGTACTTAGGTTCACTAGCCACCACAGACAACAATATCGGCGAAGAAGTTAAAAAAAATTAAGAGTCATGAAGGAGGCCGATCTTCAATTCTAGAAGCACGACGACTAACAGAGAGAAAGAGAGCAAAAAGAGATTAGGTATAATATATTCCCAGTAGATTCTATAAATGAAAAAAAAAACAATAAAAATTAGTGTATGTACTGTATAGAGAGAGGTTTGCTCAAACGTGTCAAAAATAAATTAAGGATTTCCCGTTCTTCGAGATAATTTTAAACTTGTTGAAAACTGTATAACAAACAGGATACACTCTGGTGTTAAATAATCTACGTAATTCGGTGCAGTGAAAATAAAACTTTGAATATAAATGTTTGAGATTTAAATAACTCAGGAAAATTTGTTTATTAATTGGAAATTAATTTATCATCTGTAAATCCGCAAACATAGCAGTAAAGGTGACTTCATAGTAATCAAAAAGTTAAAGATCTTATATTATTATAGTTCAAATAATCTGATAAAACTCTTGAAGTTTAAAACAAATTATATACTAAAGATATGGCATTAGACTAAATGTTGATTACACAATGAGATTTTTCTTAAAAAAATTGATTCTCTTTGAAAGGTTTTATTCCAGGAGTAGAATAGTACCACTTGGGAACACTTTTAGAACACTTTTCAAGATGGCCGCCGCGTCATCTGTAATTTTTTAAGATCGCCGCCTTTCTCAAGATGGCCGCCGCGTAATCTGTCATTTTGAAGATGGCGGCCCGCGTCGTCTGTCATATGTTTCAGCACGCCTTGAAGTCTACACGCATCCGTTTCGCACACACTACATCCGCTGGCCGGTGTGTATTTTATTTTCCTGTGATAAAAGTGTCTAAGACGCACAGAAGAGTACATGTGACAATTTTGACGTATAAAATTACATTCGTCAAATTGAGGTTACAAGTGACATTGTTGACGTCCTATTTCGAAACTTTCGCGTACGTAAAATCACGTGCGTCAAATCGACGTTACAAACTGGCAACTTAGACGGCATTTTTTTGCCACTTTGACGTAAACATAATTACACTCATTTTTTGCACAAAAAGTTGTATTTTGTGTGCTATTTTACATTAATTTATATGGGGAATAAACAAATTTTTGGTTACTTTGCAAGTGGCAATTTTGACATCAATTTTGACGTCTTTCACGTACGTAAAATTACGTTCGTCATATTAGCATTACAAGTGACAATTTTGACATCATTTTTTGTCTCACTTTGACGTTGATATAATTACACTCAGTTTTTGCATATGACAGTGACAAAATTCCTCTGAGCTATAGCGTTCAGAATCTGTGTGTGTGTATAGCAATGGATATTCGGTAAAGATATGTGTGTAGTAGTGGACGTTCACACGAGGCTTGTTCGTTACTAGTATGAAACTGATACTGTCACTTTCACATGCAAAAACTGAGTGTAATTATGTCAAAGTCAAAGGGACAAAAAATTATGTCAAAATTGTCACTTTTAATGTCATTATGACGAACGTAACTTTACGGACGTAAAAGACGTCAAAATTGTCACTTGTAAAGTAACCAAAAATTTGTTTATTTGGCATATAAATCAATGTAAAATAGCACACAAAAATACAAATTGTTGTGCAAAAAATGAGTGTAATTATGTCTACATCAAAGTGACAAAAAATAATGTTTAAATTGCCAGTTGTAACGTCGATTTGACGCACCTGATTTTACGTGCGTGAAAGTGTCGAAATATGATGTCAAAATTGTCACTTGTAACATCAATTTGACGCACGTAATTTTATACTCTTCTGTGGGTCTTAGACACCATTGCCACAGAAAAATAAAATACACACACTACCCAGCGGAAATAGCGGTGATCTTGAAAAATTACAGATGAGGAGGGCGGCCCTCTTGAAAGTGTTCTAAAAGTGTTTCCAAGTGGTTTCTATCATCCTACTTCCAGGATATTATCTAGAAAGTACGTAAATATGCTGAGATACGCTTTTTGAAAGCATAGCTTTCTTATCGCGTGCTACGGATGGAGTGGTGGATCGCGCACAGGTATGATAAAAAGACGAACGACTGATTGTATACCTATAAGTATAATACAATATATATATAATACTAATACGGCTGTGTATAGTTGTAGAATTAGTCCCCTCATCTCCCACTCACTCTCTTTCATTCCATCTCTCTTTCACGCTCACACACTACGTGGAGCAGTCAACTCAGTCCCATGCGTGTTTCTTGTTAGATGTTGCAGACACTCTGCTCTTTTAAATTTATAATTGTTTATTTCATCTTGATCAAATTAGTGAAGACCACGATGTCGAAGCTATACTTCCCTTCCTCGGTCACTCCCTGAGTGCTACATCCCGTTTCTAAGCAATCTAGTACCATTTCTATGTTAAGATTGTGATAAATTATAATATTAATATACCACAGGACACTCATGGGATTCATCATCGAAGACAAAGTTCAGGGGAAGAGGTCAATAGGAAGAAGACAGAATTCCTGGAAGATCTACGCTGATGGCTCGGTAAAACGTCATTATATTCAGAGCCGCTATTTCACTTTTAACTATTGCAAATAAAAAACCTTCAAAGGGAAACGGCGCAATGAGAAGAAGAAGAAGAAGAAGAAGAACCTTCTCCTTCGAAGTGCCTTCTCTGTTGAGGTTGGCGATCAATATGGCAAATTTCTCTCTGTTCTGGGCTTGATGAATTAATTCATTTCCTCTTGTGTGGGTCCAATCCCTGATGTTTCGTAGCCAAGTTTTTTCTTTCGACCTAGAAGAAGAACGGATTAACATATATTTTTTGAGACTTAGTCCTAGTTGTTACCATCGTGGTCCATGTATGCTTCATTTTGATATTTACGTATTTCTTTCAGGTGGCTCTACTGTTCAGACTGCGTACCCAAGTATGTCGCATCATTGATTTGAGATAATCTTTGTATAATGAAAGTTATGCTGCTTTCCGTTGATGTTTGTTCATTTGAGAATTCTTGAATATAACGTGATAACTATTATAAGATCTGAATATGAGGAGCGGATAAGTGTGTCGTACGGATCCAACCGACCCAACGCACTCCATTATGGTAAACCAGTACACCCATACCTCGCTTTATAGCCGCTCTTTGTACGACATTTTGCTATATTGGCCCTCTTTAATTCAGGCACATTTTCGATTTACGGCCTAAAATGTTTCGCTATAACGGCAAAAAAAACTTTTGATATATCTACATGTTGCCATCTTGCCCAAGCGCAATCTCGATGTACACTCTTTTCTATTTCCTCTTGTTTACGAGCGTTATTCAGGGAGTGCTCATAAAGCGGCTAGTTTAGACTTACTGTGAGTGTTTAAATGTCTAGAGATTAACACGCCAAAGAAACTGGTTTATGAAAAAAAATGGAAAAAACTATTAATTATATGGATTGAGGACAATAAACGGAGAACGATTAACTTTGCTGCGATTGATTTTAAGCTAACACCACTTTTGATATATTTGTCCGAAAATCCAAGACCTCTTAAAGGACTAAATAAAAATCAATTACCCTTTATATGGAGATACAATAAGAAAGCTTGGATCTCTAAAGCTACTTTTGAGGTTTGGTTCAAAAATCACTTTTGTACAGAAGTGAAAAAATATTTACGAGACAATAACTTAAACAACAAGGCTTTGCTAATTTTGGATAATGTACCAGGGCATCCTACTAATTTATCCGAACTATCTGAAGATGTCGTAATTAAGTACCTTCCAAAAAATACAACAGTTCTGATCCAACCAATAGATCAGGGTACAATAGCCACTTTTGAGGCATATTACCTACACATAACTTCGTGAGAACTTATAAGGAAAACCAATGGTAAATCTTCAATTAAAACATTTTGGAAAAATGGTAACATCAAGGATACTATTGACAACAGTGAATAATGGAAGGAATTAAAATTAACAAAAATAAACCATGTTTGGAAAAAAATATGGCCACAATGTGTAAAAAGTACTAATGCAGAAGTTAATTTCCTTCCTGAAATTAGGCAAACATTTTGGATCTGGCACATGATCTCGCCTTTGAAGGTTTGAACGAACGTGATGTGCTTGATTTACTTGAAGCTAATAGGGAACTCCTTTCATATGAGGAACTTATTCAGTTGCAAGTAGAACCAGCATTCGATGAAGAGACAGAGCCTGTTGTATCCAAACAGCTAACATCAAAAAATTTGTTTGAAGCTTCTTCCTATTTTGGACAAGGAATAAACATCCTCCTTGAAAACGATCTTGACGTCGAACGTAGCGCTAAAGTTTCTTAAGGAATTAACGCCATTAGCTTTCTATAAATCACTGAAGGACGAAATAGACAAGAAGGCAAGACAAACAACGTTGGACAATTTTTTTGAGCCAGGTTAATCCTTACTAGCGAAAAATGATGACGAAAGTGATCTGCAGGTTACCATTTCTTAATCATCTTTAAATTAAAGCCGATTTAAAAAAATATGTTTGTATACATACACATATTTTATGCAACATGAAGTTGTTTCATTTTTGTTTATAGATTATTGTTGATTTGTCGAGTCTGTTATAATTTTATGTACCAATGTATGTACTTGTTATGAATGCATTTTTCATTTAAATGAAATAAAAAGATAAAATGCATTTTAAATGATAAACCATGTTAAATATTTAATTTTAATGGATTTGTATTAAAATAATGAATTCCTTATACGGCTTTTCGCTTTACGGCTAAGTATCGTAGATCGTATCTAGGCCGTAAAGCGAAGTATGAGTGTATTGATAAAGATGATAAGTTTATTTGATGAACTAGTATCTACCTATTATTTTAGTATCGAGCTTTTCGGATCGTCATTGTTGATCTAAAAATATACATATAATATTTTTATTGTTTTATAGTATTTTAATTTATCCTAGTATTCTTTTTTAGTTTTTGATTCGTCTTCTTCTCCATTAGTAATGCAGAATTTTGAGTTTTTTATCCCTTTTTTAAATTTTTTTAACAACATGGACTATTAAGAATTTTTGTCTACAATGTACGTCAATATTCCATTCTTAAAACCGTTCATCGAAAAGAATTTGGTAAACATTCCCATTTATCGCTGCGCTGGAAGTAATTAAATGATGTAATTTAAATTTATGTATACCAGAATTTCGGAGCAAGGTAATATAAAGTATAAAATTTGTCTATAGGGTCATTAGTCGTTTCAGGTTCATTTTAATAATACGGGTTTGTTAAATTCTTGTCAAAATCGTTTTAGGCCAGCAAAATATATTAATTTAAGTACTTAAAATAAGTGTTTTCTAAAGCTATTTTCATGTGACATTTTAATATTATGTATTTAATATTAATAATAATACTTTATAACGAAACGTTCAAATAAACGTATTTTAAACTGAACGTATTTTAAATGAAATTGTGGTTAATTCTCAACAAAAATGGTAAATAATAATATAAAAATAAATTATGTAGAATTGTGTTATTTGATATGTGGTCTAAAAGGATGAAACTAGATGTTGTTGAGTTCGAACACTGCTTCAGTTTTAAATATTGACAATCCAAATATGTGATAAGTTCCGTGGAATCTTATAATTCAACAGGTTTACTGCGGATCGACGATACCAGTTGTACCAATCACACAAAACACAAAGAACCTCCTTCTATATTGTCTATATTGTTTACAGCATTCCCTGTTCTTCATGTAATAAGTCGTACATTGGTCAAACTTCTCAACTACTAAAGTCTAGGATGACTCTCCATAAAAGTGATTCACGATTTCACCCAGACCGTTCTGCATTAGCTAAACACGTCCATTCAACATGTTATTCTATGGACTATCGACGAAAATAATAAATTCAAAAGGGAATTTATTGAATGTCCTAATTTTTTTATGAGTTATATTAAGAATCTGAGTGATTAAATCATCTCTTACTCAGATCAGATACAAGCCACATATTGAGTTTATATGACACCAACTTGACTGAGAACACATAATTAGAATCAATAGTAGAATATAGTTAGAATCAATAATAATAATTACAAAGTAGATTACGTAGATGAACAAGGGATATGGCATATAAGAAGTATAAACGAGATGACTAAGGTATAAAGAGAACATGATTCGATTAGATGGAGATTAAGACAGCTAAACTAAGATGGCAGATTACATTGATAAACTTCCCTGATGAGATGAGGAATCCAGGAAAGAAAGATATCGAAGAAGACCCGTCTTCGCTGGATTAACGGTGAAGAAGATTAGGAAACTGGAGGTTAAAAGCTGGCAAACAGTACCGGAGGATCGATCTGATTGTGGGCAAATAATTAATTGGACTCGAGTTCTCTATGGGTTGTGGTACCGCAGATTAAGTAAGATGTATAGTTCTACAAAATATTTTCTTACGGTGTCTATTGGAGTTATCATAGTTATTCGGAATCATCTAGTTGTAGACGTGGCGCAACATTTTTTTATGTTTTGAAGTCAAGGAATTCTTCTCTTCCCTGGTCCTCTTTTTCATACATTTTTACCCTGAAGAAGATGCAACAAGCCATATTTAGCCCATTGCTCATAACGTGGCCCAGATATTCTAATTTGTGATTTTTAATTAATATGAATAATCTCCCCATTTTAAGTACAACCTCAACATTAGTCATCTCGTCCATGAAATCTTAATTTCAGATCTTCATGGTACAATAATTTTTTAAGACGTATCTGTATCACAAGTTCCAATCCTCTACTCCTTAGGATAAAGTGGAAAAATACATATAATATCTGAGGATAAACTTTAGATCCGAGTGGGAAATCATGATTCCTGAAAATAGATTTCATCTTTATGCATGCTGATCTTACCTTCCCCGTTTTTTTTATTTCTGTTTGTAGACTTTGTGACAAATAATAGGGTCCGAAACCTATTGGTCCTATGTAATGGCTGTCAGATAAATAGTTTACTTATGCTGCTCTGGTTTGATGTATTAAAACAACCCAGCAAAAGGCAATAATGGAGTTATAAAAGACTCGTTTGTGTAGGAATTACGGGTGCAATGCGATCGTTCTCTGCTGCAGTCTTAGAGCTAATGCTGGATCTTCCTCATCTACATATGTAAGACAGATTACTCTGGAAAGTGCCTTTAGGATAACATGGACTCACGATCTAAATCCCGACGATCTGACGAACCATGAGAATGCCCACAATATTATGTCTATAAAACAAGATTTTGATCTAAAGATTATAAACGAGTTTGAGGAAACACTAAATGAAATCGTAAAAGTTACAAAATGTGGATCTGCGTTATATACTGATGGATCGAAAACATAAAAGGGAATCGGGGTAGAGGTTACTGTCCCTAACATCAGGCTGTCGATAGCTGGCGAAAATACTCGCATAATACATAATGACGGTATTAGATTTTTGTTTTGATACAGGGCAGCGACAACCGCTGATACGTATTTCGACCTCTTTAGGTCTCGTCAGAACGGTATAGCCACTGCTCTGAACCAAAACAAAAATCTCTCCCGTCCTAGACAATAGTTATTCAAATAACTATATACGGACGTAACTGCGCCATCTAAAAACAAAAAGAGAAATCAAACGATTTCTACCTAGCGAAACCGAATTCAAATTTTTACCACTGTGTCTCCTAAAATTTGCTAAACAAACAGCTGGATAAATTACTCGGCAAGGGAATCTAAAATTGCATTCCACATGCCGTTCATCCTGGTCAAAATTTGTAGTGAATTCAGTTTCTGGTACTCCAAACGAAGTAAGTAATAAACCATAATGACGGTATTAGATTTTTGTTTTGATACAGGGCAGCGACAACCGCTGATACGTATTTTGACCTCTTTCGCCTTAACCCAGCCAAATCATAAAGCAATGCAATAAAGGCTCTAAAGTCGATAACTTACGAGCGAAGAATAGTTTGGAACTGCAAACAGTCCCTTAAGCAATTGAAAGAGCACCACAAAGTAAGTTTGTTGTGAGTGCCTGGGAATAAAGGCACTGATTGTAATGAGATTACTGCTAGTCTAGCTAAAGAAGGAATATATACTTAATTGGAGTGCCATTCTGCGATGTATTAAAACCCGCATAGTTGTGAAGAATGTCCGAAAATGAGAAACCGACTTTTGTATAGCCTACTTGGAAAATATTCCAGACCAAAGCCAAGCAAAAATATTGCAACCTTCTCCATGCTACGAAAAAATACTCTTGTAGTTTCAGAAGAGCGAAATCATAGTAATCACGGGTGTTATCACTCGAAATTGCTCACTCAGATATCATCTCTGTAAAATCATCCCATGGACAGAGTAGTATTTAGATTTAGCAAAAATGCATAGGAAATAGCAGAATATGTGGTCTTTGGAACAACTCGTTTTGCCAGGTAAAAAGTCCTGGTCAATCAATTCCTTACTAGGTACCAAATATGTCTTCTCTAAAAGGATAATAGGCTTTACTAGAAACCTGGATCTGTTTATGGTATACACAAAAGATCTTACAGGTCACAGTGTAGCTATTTCTTCGAGGCCAATCGACTCATTTGAAATCTACAATCTACAATGTGGAGCTACCGACCATCAATTGGTTGTTAGTTAACCAAAAGCTTTGTATTAAGTATTTCGCACTTACTGACTATTTTATGTTTTACTGCTTATTTTTGTATTAAGATCCAGTCCATACTCTTTATTGATATCTGATATGCGTGTTATTAATATTTTCTTTGATTAATCTGCCTTGTAATTCGATGTCGATCATTCCAGCAAACTGGCCAGCAAACGAAAAGGCTAACAAAGTAGTTAAAATTCTGATGGATCTGCTACTTCGGCTAGAATACGCTGGTGTATCGTATTGACCTATGGATGAGCAGTGCGGCAAGAGATGGGGCTTGCATCTCACATCATAGATCCCTACCAAACGAGCGCGTACGCTTACAAAACCGGAATATAGATATGTTAAACGATTTAAAAACAAAAATATTTACATTTCATGTAATTTGCATTTCGATTTTATGATCCCATCACGTACGGTTTGTTTAGTAGACGAAATGAGAAATATCTCTGTCGTGGACGGTGAGATAAGTAAACGAGATTTTGGATATTTTAATGAAAGAACCAGACGCCACCTAGTGACCTTTAAGGAAAAGTTCAGAGAATGCCATAGTAATAGATTTGCATTTATTTGATTTAAGATAATAGAAGTAATATAAAGAATTTTACCAACATTCAAGATGTAGAGTAATTACTCATAATTAAACACGTCAAGTAATTTTCAACTGACAGTAAGATACAGGATAAAATAACATGATACAGACAGACATTAATGTCTTAATTTAGTCATCAACTAATTTTCATGAAATTTGTTTATCAAATTTATTTATTTGTTCCATTACTAACGACGGATTCAAACAACCTTTAACCTTAAAATTGGAAATATATGCGAATATTTTCAAATAAACTTAAGCCATAGTTTTCCTTTCTAATTTTGTAATAAAACGTCAAAAAGATGGGAATAAATCCAGCAGATTAGCAGAATTCATGAAAAACAGTATACGTTAGATTTCGACTGAATTAGTTTTCTTTGATAAACGATAGACTGGCTTAGTTTTCTGACATGATCCAGTATAATATATTGATAAATTGCGCCTACTATTCTGGCCTAATAACAATACCTGTTTATTAATTTCTTATAAGCAGAATTTTCCAAATCACGTATGAAGCATACACAGGCCTGGAATGGCATTATAATTTTGTAACTGCGCTTTTTTTCATCGAGTTTTTTTTTTTTAACGAAACCATCAAGATAACCAATTATTTATTCCGTTTACGCCTGAAGGCGTAATTCCAGACCTACGAGAAATATATTCTATATCAGTTTTATTCTGCGGAATTGCTTTCAATATAGTCCGGTTGAATGAATCTATAATATGTAAAAAGAGCAAAACAAAAGAATTCTTTAAATATAATAAAGAAAACTTGAAACTACTTTTATGTGCAAAATAATTAAGATAAATGTCGCCATCGTTTAATGTACATAGATCTTTTTGACAAGATTATTTTATACAAAATATTAATTCAAGGATAACCAAAGAGAGAAGTGACCAAAGTAAACAGGCAATAGAAGATAAAAATAAATGAGTTAACAATATATCTCTTGTTCAAAATTTTTCAATTTATTTTCATTATCTAACACAAATATATAGTGTAAGAAATTATAGATGAATCATATCAAATACACTGCTCACAATTGAATTGAAACAGAAAACAGAATTAGAACAATTGAAGTAGATATTAGAAAAAGATTTTTGTTACGTAATATGTGTCGTTCGAAATAAATAAAAGTCAAATATCTTAAACACAAATTTTATTCATGGACCATGTTTGACAGTTAAAAGAACCAAAAAAAATACTTTTCAATCAGATAAATAAATAATATATAAAATCACTAAAAAATTCAAGAAAAGTCAAATTAAAAAAATGTTTTATTTCCAAGTTTATAAACAAAGTAATACATTGTAGGGCTGCCTCTTGCTCTTTTTAATACTGCTACTTTGTTTGGGGGAATATCATTATTAAATTATCAGTAAAATTTTGAGATATTGTTTCCCAAATTGTTTGCAATTCATTAGCTAATTGTTGTAAAGTTTGAGGTGGGTTTAGGACACGGTTTAATCGTCCGGACATTTTCACCTAAACGTGTTCGATGCAATTCAGGTCCGGGAGAACACGGTGGCTACTCCATTCTTGTTATTCCAGATAAAATATCCATTTGTTCAAAATTCTCGCGTAGTGAGGACGGGCATTATCGTCGATAAAAACAAATCTGTAACATATGCCTTCAGACACACATTAATTCGCCTCCAAAGAGAATGGTTGAACCATGGTGAACCCATTAAATGTTCATTATATCGTTCTCCTCTTACTCTCCAGACCAATATTATAACGTCAGACGTATATAAACGGAATCTTGATTCGTCAGCAAAGAGGCAATGTTTCCAGTTTTGGAAGCCATATTGACTGTGTTCCATCGCTCAACGATATCTGCGTGCACGTTGCTCCGTCGTCAA
The DNA here is from genome assembly GCF_040954645.1 of Diabrotica undecimpunctata. NCBI lineage: Eukaryota > Metazoa > Arthropoda > Insecta > Coleoptera > Chrysomelidae > Diabrotica > Diabrotica undecimpunctata. The sequence goes on from NW_027314010.1 coordinate 17,616, forward strand.
TCGTGGGTGAATAGCCCGTCTTCTGGCTCTCCTGAAGAAATTAGAGAGTTTTTAAGCCCTCTACTTTTTGATGTACGTTAAACGTAAAACGTTACACTTGTCATGCGCATTGAGTAGGAAATAAGGGATATCGTTTTTACTTAAAATCGTTTTTGAATCCTTTCAGAAATTACGCTAACACAAATTAACGTTAATTGACATTTGACAAACGTAACCTATAAAACGGCAGTTCGATAACCTATTTTATTTGAAGTATTTGCCATAATGAAAGAATATATTGAAAATATATAAGACGACGAAAACACGGAGAACTAATACATCACAAGTTGATAAGAGGCTTAATTCTTCACAATATTTTTGATCCTGTAATACCTTTTGCATCAAGACTACATTTTGTGTTGGAAACATTTAAAGACAAATATGCCGATTTAAATTTTCGATTTAAGAAAAGGGATATTCCTCGACTAACTCGGTCGTTACGTATTCCAAATCATATTTAGCTCATATGACTTTTTTTTCGTTTTTTTTACGATTTAGATATATGGCATTTGACAACGTTACAAATACGTAATCCCTTAATAACGTTAACCTTATCTTTACCTAAATAAGGGAATACATACCTTATCCGCTAATAAAGTAATCCGTTATTTTTCTGTTAATGCGCATTACTCTGAGATAGCGCG
>NW_027314011.1:0-18298 GCF_040954645.1 Diabrotica undecimpunctata
GTTGCAAAAAAAAATAATTTGGAATAAACAAATAAAATAACTTTAAAACTATTTGACCGATGGCTTTGAAATTTTGATAATATTTTAAGCACTACAAGACCCAATATTCCGTGTAATATAAAGATTCTAAATTTATTTTTTTTTAATTAACTTTATAAAAAAACGAAATTTCTGAGGGTTTATTTATTTTGTAACTTTCTAAGCAACAAATAAGGATAAAAACATTTTAAAAAACGCCATTTTGAAGGACTTATATAAGTTTATTACGCTTAAATTTGATTCAAATGCCTTACTTTTTGCTGATAGACATAAAAAGTGATACTTTACCGTTTTTTGACCTTAATTTGATAATAAATAATTAAGTCAAAAAAATCGCATGCTGGAAACATATAGGTTCTTGTTATAGGTCCATACTACTAAAAACAACTGCCGTTTGCCTGGCCGGGTCAGTGTCACGAAAAACTTTTAATCCCTGGTCTAATAGTAGGACGTGATACCTACTCTAATAGTCTAGTCTTGAAATGACGAAAATCTTGGATGTTTAGGCTCAGGAACTATGGGTCTGTAAAAGGGTGAAAGATGTATTTTATTCTGTTACTGGCAGGAAATACAGACTGTAGGGTAACTGAATATTTCAACACTATTTTTTGCTAATGTGATAAGGCTTAACTACATTATATACGTATGATATTTATAAATCTTCTCAATAACAATGTTTCCTCTTAATTTTTGCCCATTTCTAAAATTTTTTTTTATTTCCTCTTCACTAGATTTATTCAAATCTACGTGTAATTCTATGTATTACATGCTTAGTTACAGGCTGGATCTCAATCACTTAAGCCCTAGGTCTCGGTTTATATGTTAGCACTAGAATCACTACAACTTAACAAAATAATAACTTTCCTAAATAGACGGATGGATTTTAGAAAGAAGGTAAGTTTTATTTAATTGTCCACTATTCTAAAGAATTTTCTTCAATTTTATGTAGGTTGGTTCTACAATGAAAACATTGAATATATGGTGCAGTAGTTCGTCCAGTCGTTTTCAGACTAATGCTGAAACTTCTTTTTCTCTTTGCTGATTATATGGGCAAAGTAATGGAATTAATCTATACTTCGATTGAAAATTATTAATAGCCGTTTTTATAATACCCTTGTATGATTAATGGTCCTGTATAAAGACCATTAAAATCTTCTTCATAAAAACTGTGCCATCATGCATTTCTAAATCGTGTTTAACAGATACACTAACTGTAACTTTATTCAAGAATTTAATTTAATTTAAATATTTGATGAATATGATCCTATTTGAATCTTAAAATGGTTAAGAAATATACAGTACAATGTTTATAAAAATAAATGTGCTAAATACGTGATAAATTCTCAGGTGCTAACTTGAAATGTTAACATTTTGCTTACTTTTGGATTATAAAATTCAATGTAAGTCTTACGAACCACCTTATGCTAGAAAAATATTTAAGTATATTAAATATGCCTATCTAAATGTGTTAGTATTAACTTGCCAGAGTTTTACTAGGCTTTCCGCAACTTACATCTCCATCTTGATTTTTTTCGGAATCAGATTTGTCGTCATCATCATTTTCAAGCTCCATATGTTCTTCTGTAGTTTGAGGCATAAGTTGTAATTCTTCTTTTGATTTAAATTCTAATTTGAATATGTAAGGCATACACAGTAAACCCATAATAACCTAAAAATCAATGAAAATTATAATTAAAATATAAGAAATATATTTTGAAAATCAATCACTTTATAGATATGTAATAAAAAACGAATAAAGCTTGTGGCTCACTTAAGCGCGGAGAAGCAGAGCGAAGCGAAGCATGGCGCAACGAACTTTTGAAATGCGCGCCAATATGTGCACGGTTTTTCAATTATATACGAGGAGATACGGTACGTTGTTCGGTTTGGAGTCGTAGACAGTTGTACTTTGGCGTTGAAGTAGGTATGTAGACACGTGTTGTACGATAGTTTTTAAAGTAATGACACAGTTCAGAAGAAGACCTTGTTATTGCATGTGCAGTAGCTAAAGAAGAAGAAAGTAATATGAATCGTAAAAGAAAACCTTGGATTCATAACATACATTTAAAAAGGGATATTTACGGAGAATTTCACCACCTTCATTGCGATTTGCTCAAACATAATTTTTTTTTCAGTATTATAGAATGAGCTCAGAAAAATTTACTGAACTTGTCGCTATATTGCAACAACCAAATATACAGCGGCAGCATCCAAAATTTCGTCGTGCAACTGGTGTTAATGATAGGCTCAAAGTAGAATTCAATTATCCAAATAAAACAACTCTTTAATGACTTTCTTTACAAAAAAAGTAAAAAGAATCACAAAGAATAAAACTAAGATAAACTAGGTAATTTTTCTTAAATAAAGCATTCTGTTAATAAATAACATTTGCAATTTTTAATAGCTATATAAATGATTTATCTTGTAGTTCATCTTGCTCTTTTTCAGAATATTGAATATGTGACACAAGAGAAGAAGACTGTGAATATTGTTCAGGAAATGGGGAAGAATACTGTTTTAAACTTTGAGTAATATATTGTTGCAATGCTGGCAAATTGTTGGTACTGATAGTATGCATGGGTGAATGTGTGTCTTTTAAATCTGTTCGAGAATCTGAAGATTTTGAGAATCGGGTGTATGTGAGACATACAGCGATATAAGTGAAGGTGGTTGCGTTTATTCAGTAAGAGACACATCGAAAGTACATAGTCGATAACAAACGAAATTCAGAAAAAGTTTCTCATGGCTTCCGCAGACTTCCGGTCACTAGTGTAATACAAAGAGCGACGAACAGAATTTCTTTGCCTAGGATTCTAAGGTTGCGATTCATCTCTACTCTTCGCTGTGCCGCGCGTTGCATCACACAGATACGCGTGGATATTTAACTACATGAAGAAAATTCCTAACAACCTTTTTCTCCGCGCTTCGCTTCGCCGTGCAGAGCATAATTGAGCGACAAGCTTTATAGGTGATGAATTTTAGATGAATATTGACAAGTTATGCATATGGACAAGAACAGTAATTAATTATTTAGTTTATTCATACAAATCTGACTATTAAGTAATTTTCTATTAAACTAGAATCCATGAAAGTTACTAAGTTTATTACCTACTGAATTTATTACCTAATTTTTAAGATTTCTGCAAATTTTGAGGCAGAAATAAAAAAAAATCAACAAATTACTAAAAACATCGTACCTCAGGCACTTAAGAATAATATTAGAATTGCATATATTAAATATTGTAGAAAACATTCATACGGAAATTAAAGCTTTGGTACAAAGCGAAAAGATCAAATAATGAACAAAAATTACTAAGAAAATTGATGACTATCACCTACATATTGAAATTTATTACCACCGCAGCACCGCTTCTACCACGGTGGTAGCAAACTGGACAGCCACATACACAATATTTATAATTTTACCTTAATATTTGTGTTTTTTCTTGTGCGTAATCCTCCCATCCACAAGTCTGCAAGGATTATTTGCGAACAAGGATGTGCCAAAAGTGCTCGGTGGTTAGCAGTAACGGCTAGGCTGAGGCAGGTATGACCTGACCAGTTTTGTAGCTCACAGGTAAGGAGTTGTTGTGTTTGATCATCGTCTTGTCTATAGCAATAATCTAATACTTCTAAGGCTAAACAAAAAAATATAGAAAATTATGTATTGCAGGTTTTATTCGACTGAACTAAATTGAGTAAAATAACAATATAATGAAGATCAAAATAAGTCACAAACTACTTAGAAATCGTAATAATAACAACATATAAAATAAATCTAGAGAGACTAAAAGTTAAAAACGCAAAATAATACGACACACACACACACACACACACACACACACACACACACACACACATTAGTTAAAATACACATTTCTCCAACAAAATCAGCTCTCCCATATAAAATTTATCTCCAAAAAGGGATATTATAATTTTCGCACAAGTTAAGATATAGTGTTTTTATGACTTACACTTTTAAATATTTTTAAAAATCTACAATCCCTGTTTAATGCAAGATACAGGCTTATAGGAATTCGGTTGTGGTTGTAAAAATATATGAAAGTCAAGTCCATAAAAATACTGTATCTTGATTTACATTAGGTATCCCATTATATAATTGCCAAGTACTGCTCGTTCTTCAGCGCCAAAAAATTTGATTTTTGTTGATCTGTCAACAGGTGGCGACAGTGTTATATAAAATGAATATAGGCGATCCACTGAGCTTTGGAGAATTTTGACAAAATGATTGTCGGAAACATCCAACATAAAAATTTCTACCACTCATTATTAATAGCTGAAATAAACCTACGGTTGCATACTTTTTAATTTAAAGACGAAGAATAATGATGAATAATTGGAAGCATGTACACAAACGATCGAATTTCCGTGCCATTATAATTTGATATAGTTTAATGTATTTGATATAGTAGTTCAGCAAAAGTACAGGGTAAAATTTCCTGGTGCTTAATGTATGCTGATGATGAAGTACTAGGAAATACTTTTAGAACAGAAGGGTTTTAGAAAAAAAAAACTGGAACAGTGGAGACAAGTTCTTGAGGAAAAAGGTTTAAAATTTAGTAGAGGAGAAATGGAGTTCGTAGGGGAGACCGGGGAGAGTTCGGACACAGGGAGACATCGGACACATTTGAATTTCGCACATTTTTGAAGATGCACTGTTGTCATTTGGTAAACACAACCTTATTTGTACATAATTATAGGTTATGTATTGACAGCTGTGATTTCGGTCGTAGTCACAGAGTTATCTATTGTGAAGTGTTTTGTCGAGTTTTGTTCTAAAAATATCGGTGCAATCCAGAAGATATATTTTAAAATACATAGACTTACCACGTATAAAACTTTGGTGCTGTAATCTACTATACTTATTTCATTAATTTGCGTTTATGTTGTTGCAATATTTAGGTAAGTTTTTTTATAAACCCATTGTATTACCAATGTTTGCATTAGGGGAGAGTTCGGACACAGTGTCCGAACTCTCCCCTGTGTGTCCGAAGTCTCCCCTGATCTGTAGTTATTCTATTTTTCTCTTACAGCTCATAATGCCCCGTACATATACAAGGGTAACAGAACGACAATTTTCTGCAGACACTATGAAAAATGCCACATCAGAGGTGCTTGACGGCAAATTGAGCATTCGGAATAGCGCCAAAACCTACGGCGTTCCTAAATCTAGTCTTCTAGATTACATAAAGAAAGCTAGAGCTGTGGGTATAGACAACGTAACATTCTCTCCAAATTTCAAGCAATCTCAAGTGTTTACCGATATAATGGAAAAAATGCTTGAAAAATATTTATTAGATTGTTCTTCCATGTTTCATGGACTAACGCCTAAAGCTGCAAGACGTTTAGCTTTTGAATTTGCCAAGAAAAACCATGTTAAAATGCCTACTACATGGAGCGAAAATGAAGAAGCTGGAACAGACTGGTTTTCAGGTTTCATGAAACGTCATCCTGTACTATCTATTAGAACACCTGAAGCCACTAGTCTCGCTAGAATGACGAGTTTTAACAAAGTTACTGTTGAGACGTTTCAAAATAAATTAGAAGAAGTTTTACGTCGTCATTCTTTTGGATCTTCAGCGATTTTCAATTTAGATGAAGTGAGTCAATTAACAATTTTGTTTAGTTATTTTGATAATTAATATCACTTATTTTTTAGACTGGGGTTACTACAGTTCAGCGTGTACCTAAAATAATTGGAAGAAAAGGTCAACATCAAATAGGGCAGGTGACCTCACGTGAACGTGGAGAATTAGTTACACAAGTGGGCATAATTTCTGCTGATGGAAAAGCATTGCCTCCTATATGGGTATTCCCACGGCAACGTTTTGATGAAAACCGCATGATGAAAGGGGTTCCTCAAGTTGCTTTAGGATTAGTATCTCCTTCAGGATGGATGACAAGTGATAATTTTTTGAAAGTACTTAAACATGTTGTCAAAAATACACTCTGCTCTGATACTAATAAAATTTTACTAATCATGGATAACCACGAGTCCCATCTCTCAGTGGAGGGACTTGATTACTGCAAAGAAAATGGAATTACTGTTTTGACACTACCACCTCATACTTCTAATAAGTTACAACCTTTGGACCGAACAGTGTTTGGTCCTTTCAAAAAGTTTTTTAATGATGGTGCTAATTCCTGGATGTTGTCTAATCCTGGTCAGACACTTTCTATATATGACTTGCCTGCTATTTGTTCTTCTGCTTGGGACAGAGCTGCCAATCCAGTTAATATTAAAAGTGGTTTCAAGTGTACAGGTATTTGGCCTTTTGACAGGAATATATTCGGAGAAGAAGAGTTCTTATCTTCTTACGTGACAGATAGACCAATGCCTACTACAGAACCGGAACTCGGAAAAAGAGATTTTGATAGCTTGTCCAAACCGGGGCCAAGCAAAGTTTTAGTTTCTCCGAATCACTCAACTTCTCCAAACATCATTTCTCCAGAAATGGTTAGACCGTTTCCCAAGGCGCCAGAACGTAAAACATCAAATAGAGGGAGGCCTAAGGGCAAATGTATCATTGCCACGGATACTCCAGAAAAAGACGAAATTGCCAACAGGAAACTAAAACGATCTGTTACAAGGAAAGTAAATCCTAAAAAAAGACAGAAAGTCACTAAAAAAATTGTTGAAACATCTTCTTCTTCTTCCTCTGAAGACATAATGAGCAATGAAAAATCCTCTGACTTCATAGAGCAAGATGACGAAGTGGATACAGAAGAAACAAATATTGCAAATGGTCAGTTTATAATTGCCAGAGTTTATGGAAAAACACCAGCTACATTTCGGCACTATGTTGCAGAAATTCAGGAAAAACAGATAAAAGGATACGACGTAAAATTTTATAAAAAACATGCCACTTCTAATCGGTTTATCTCCACTGAAGAAGATGCTTTTGTTATATTTGAAGACATAAAATGTATTTTACCGAAGCCCTTGAAAGATACACGTCAAAGATATGAAAATATGATCTATTTTAATACAGATTTAGAAGATTATTCATTGCATTAATTTTTTAATATCTAAACATGTCTATTTTTTTTAAATACATTTTTATAAGTAACATATGTTGTACTGTCCGAAGTCTCCCAGTACTGTCCGAAGTCTCCCAGTTCCTAGTCCGAAGTCTCCCCGTTTCTGGGGAGACTTCGGACAAATGACCCCCTGCAATATTTTTTTATTTTTGTTGTTAATTTATTGATTTGATATATTCTGCTCTTGATTGGTTATGCCTGAACCTTGGAAGCTTAAGTTAACTACTTTAAAAGGTAAATATATCAATACACTTTTCTAATAAAAATTAATTTTTAAAAATGGTCCGAACTCTCCCCGGTCTCCCCTATAATTAAAATGATAACATTGCATCGTGAAATGATTGTGAAATCTAATAGTTTTAAGGTACTATTACCATCTAGAATGTTCAAAAATAGCACGTTTTTCAACAATTTCTTTTGTATCTTATTTATTATATATGGCAATTAAACTTCCCTTATATTATTACAAAACTTTTAAAGGTTACAAAAATTTTATCTGTTTTTTTCATTGTTGGTGTAGTTTACAGACGGCACCAAAAATTTTCGTCAAAAAATTACTGCTTCATGGCGGATAGTGAATCTCTGGAACGGCAAATTTGAAACATAAAATTCGAGAAGAGTTTTAAAAAAGAAGTGCCCTTATATGATATTTTACAAGAAAAATTAAAAACAAAAAAAACACAATGGCGGGCATTTGAAAAAATTGTTCAAGAATTGACTTTTTTCAGTCACAAAAATTTTATTATTAGGTACATTTTTTGATCAAATTGTGCTTAAATATCATAGAGGAAAACAAAACAAACAAAATGCATTACGGTTTATTAAAATCGATATAGTAGATCCGGAGATAAAAGACTTTGAGAAAAACTACGTTTTTAACTGTCTGCTACATCACAGACAGTTAATCACGGATCTAATCCGTCAATGTTAATAAACCTGAATGCATTTTGTTTGTTTTTATTTTTTCTCTATGATAATTTACCACAATTTTACAAAAAAAAAATTTTTGTGACTGAAAAAAATTTAAAAAAGGTCAATTTTTGAACAATTTTTTCAAATGTTCGCCATTTTTTGTAAGAACTTTTAATTTTTCTGATAAACTATCACGTAAGAGCACTTGATTTTTACAACCATTCCCGAATTTTATGTCGTTCTAAAGATTAACTGTCCGCCATCTTTAAAATAAGGGGTTCTAAGGAGTAGTGATGCGCAATACAGGGTGTTGCTTCCTGATAACACCTCTAGCCACTCCTACTCAATTCCTATCCTCACCTCCAAGAAGTGTGGCTCAATCACACGGGTGAACCCCGGCAAACCTGAGCAACCTTACCGGAGATTGGGTAACCAACCCCAATGGAAAGTAGGGTCAGGGCTGACGAGGAAGGGAGAAATGGTCCTCCGAAAAGGGGGTTGGGCGATAGGCCAGTAACCTATTCTTGTAAAAAAGTACTACTACGAAACCTTCAGATAGGCCTCGGAATGGACGAATATCAAGACGACGACTCTGGCAACGGAATATGGAATTTACGCTGGGAACATGGAATGTCAGAACGCTAAATAGACCAGGAGCACAGAGGATCCTTCTACACGAACTGAAAAGATATAAAATAGGAATCACTGCAGTACAAGAGACTAAATGGTTGGGAAAAGGTATCCGGGACACTAAAACACACACTATACTGTATAGCGGTAAAGATGAAGGAAATAAAGAATTTGGAGTAGCCTTTATCGTAGATAATAAAATGAAGCACCTGATAACAGACTTTCAAGCCATCAATGAAAGAATCTGCAAGCTTAGGATAAAAACGCATTTCTTTAACATAACTCTTATAAATGTACACTGTCCCACAAATGAACAGGAAGAAGACACTAAGGTAGCCTTTTATCAAGATTTAGAACGAATCTATGACTCAATACCAAGAAACGACATGAAAATGGTGATAGGCGACACAAACGCCAAGATCGGAAAAGAAGAAGAATACACAGGGGTAATAGGGAAACATAGTTTGCATAGAGACACAAATGAGAATGGTCAGTTTCTAATAGATTTTGCAGCTGGAAAGAATATGATTATCAGTTCGACATGCTTCCCACATCGGGACATACATAAGGGCACCTGGATATCACCTGACGGAAATACGATCAATCAAATAGACCATATACTGGCTGAAAAAAGAATGGCGACGAGTATATTGGATGTAAAAAGCAGACGTGGTGCAAGCTGTGACTCAGACCATCTGCTAGTACAGGCACGGTTTAGATGCAAAATCAGTCGACAGGTAAAGGAAAAATATACAAAACAAGAAAAACTAAACTTAGACAACCTAAAAGTCTCTGAGGTACAAGAAAGATTTGAGAGAACAGTGGATGAAAAATTACTAGAAGAAAACAGAGCAGACTACACAATAGAAAACCAATGGAACACAATAAGCAGTATCATACTCAACACAGCGAAAGAAGTCTTAGGAACAAAGACACAACGGAGAGAAGAAACATGGTTCGATGAAGAATGCAAACAAGCTATACAGGAAAGAAATGAAGCGCATAAGAATTACATACTCAGACGTACTAGAGAGAGAAAAACAGAACATGAGAACAAAAGACGAAGAGCAGATAAACTGTGCAGGCAGAAAAAGAGAAAGTATGAAAACCAACGGATACTAAACATAGAGAGAGAGTTTAAGGAAAACGAAACACGTAGCGCATACCAATTTATCAAACATCTAAGACAAGGATACAAACCGAGGACTAGCCTCTGCAAAAATAAGAAAGGTGAAATCATTAGCGATATGGACGAAATTAAGAGAACCTGGATGACATATTTTAAGGAATTACTAAACAAAGGGACACAACTACCATTACAACAACAGTGGCAGCAGCAGGCACGACAGGAGGTACAACAACAAGAACTGGGGAAAGATGGAGAAGAAAATGAATTAACTAGACCCCCAACGCTAGAGGAGGTCCAAACGGCAATCCACATACAAAAAAGCCATAAAGCACCGGGAATAGATAAAATACCGGCAGAACTACTCAAGCAAGGAGGAAGGAATTTGACACAACAGATGTACCAGCTAATACGAGAGATATGGATAGAAGAAGAAATTCTCCAACAATGGAAGAAAAGTATAATCTGGCCTATTCATAAAAAAGGAGACAAACTGTTGTGTCAGAATTATAGAGGCATCTCTTTACTTTGTTCGGGATACAAAATACTCACAAACATCATTAATCGAAGACTACAACCTCTCACGGAAAAATTCATCGGGGAATATCAAGCAGGGTTTAGGCAAAATAGATCTACCATTGACCAACTATTTACAGTTAAACAAATACTAGCCAAAGCATGGGAATATGACATGGACGTTTACAATCTCTTTGTAGATTTTAAACAAGCCTATGATTCAATAGATAGAACAATTCTACCTAATATACTGAAAGAATTTGGCATACCATCAAAATTAATACGACTAGTGCAAATGACAATGACAGAACAGAAGAACAATGAAGAACAGAAGCACAGGTATGTATTCAGGGACAGATCACTGATGCGTTTACGATAACGCAAGGACTGAAACAAGGCGACGGACTAGCTCCAACGCTCTTTAATCTTGTTCTGGAATATGTAATTAGACGGTTGACGGTGAGCGGAAATAACATACTTACAAACAAGTCTACCCAATTAGCAGCATACGCAGATGACATAAACATAATGAGCAGAACAATGAATGCAGCGGAAGAAACCTACGTTGAGTTGAAACAGAGTGCAGAAGCAGTAGGGCTAGCAATAAATACAAATAAAACAAAACTACTCATACAAACCAGATCAAATAGACCGGTGCAACAACACTTTATTGACGATATAGAACATGTAAATAGATTCACATACCTAGGAATGGATCTGGTCGTAAGCAATGAAGAAGAACCGGAAATAAATAGAAGGCTTGTGCTGGCAAATAAAGCCTATTTTGTGATGGGCCACATATTCAAATCGCGAGACGTACACCGGAAAACAAAACTCCGGGTCTATAAAACAATAATCAGGAACATAGTAAGTTATGGTTGCGAAACATGGGTGGTGACACAGAAATCTGCCAATGCATTAGATGTGTTTGAAAGAAAAATATTACGTAGGATCCTGGGCCCAATAAGTGAAAACAACAACTGGCGAATTAGGTACAATAGAGAAATATACGAGCAATATAGCGAACCAACTCTAGCACAACATACTAAACTGCAGAGATTACGATGGGCAGGGCACGTGGTCCGCATGCATGAGAATAGAATCCCCAGAAAATTATTAAATGCAAGAATGCAGGGAAAAAGACCTGTTGGAAGACCTAAAAAGAGATGGGAAGATGAAGTCGATGAGGATGCCAGGAACTGCCTGGGAACGCGTTCATGGAAAAGAACAGCGGTAAATAGAGATGGTTGAAGAAGCCTGTTGAAGGAGGCCAACGCCCGATTTGGGCTGTAGCGCCATTGGATGGATGGATGGATGGATCTTTAAAATAAAGGAACAATGGAAAAAAAGAAAAAAAATTTTTGTAATCTTCAATTTGAATAATAGATAATATAAAAAGAGTTTAATTGCCATAATAATGGATAAGATACAAATAAAATTGTTGAAAATGTATCAATTTTTAGCATTTTTAACGGTAATAGTACCTTAACTATCTAGGATCACTATCATAGAGTAATGGGAAATTAGATGAGCTAAACGCACTATAATTAGAGTGGTATGGATGAAGTGGCAAGAAACAAGCAGTATGCTATGTAACAGAAAGATTTTTATAGAACTAAAGGGAAAATTGACTATTTTTTGTTAAACCACATTTTACTTTAAATTAAACAAATTTTGTTTGGCTCATTCTTAACGACAATTTAAAAGTATATTTATGTACTTTTCACTTCATATGCTACCATTTAGTGGCTTGATTCATGTACACCTAGTAAATACACTAATGATGGTCTTGTTAGTCCGAAAACGTTCTGTGATGTAGCCCGAAAGTGTCTTTTAATCATATACATTTTATAAAGGATATTTAAATAAAACCCTTTTGTATTATATATTATTAAAGTAATCAAACTAATTACATATTATATTTAATATTTGTTAACAGATCTACAAATTTTTGTTGTAACTTTGTTACAGTCTTATTATATTACATATTTTTTACCTATTATATAAACCCATTATGCTTTTCGAAGTAAGATTCCATTAATAACTGAAATTTACAGAAAAGTAACTTGTGTCAAAGATATGTGAGTTTTGTTATTTTTAAGGAAATATTTATCGTTTCATTTTATGCATTTATTTTGTTAATGATTGATTTCACTCATTCATTCCGTTCGGAAACGGGTCCTGGTGCCAGTCAATAACACAACAGAATGAAACTCGAAGACCTACTTATGTCCCTTGGTATAATATGAAATAGGACAACCAGAAGAACTGACCGTAAAAAATACTAAATGTAAATTATAGAAGTTTGGGCGAAATTTCGGCGGAATTCAATACTAAAGGTATTGTCTAAACGAAAAATATATCTCTTACCGCGAAAAACTGAAACAAAAGAGTGTTAACCTCTCTCCACACATATTCTTATTTTTGTATTAAGTATTTTCTTATTCTTTTTATATTATATTTAATTTTTGAAGTAACGTGTGTGTATGTCTTATATACGTAAACTAATACGGTCCTGTACGCACCACTTCTATGATACTTAAGGGAGGCGAAGCTATTTCGGACTACCCACACCAGTCTTGTATAAACCAACGCGATAAACACTCCGGTTTTGTGTAAAACCACCACCCAAATTTAAAGAGACGCTGCTCATAGCCCGTAAGGAGAAACCCTTCCATTCAACATCACAGGTACCGTAATTTGATTTGCATACAGACACAATATTAAAAATTAATTAATAAATTTTACATTTAACCTATTTCGACATAAAAAATAATACCAGCACCTATAAACATTTGGACAATTGTTAATTCTCATTACTAAATACAACGGTTACAACTAGAATAAATTAAAAAAACACGCGAAAGATATAAAGATGGGAAGCCTCCAGGATCGGGGGAGTACCCATAGAACTGAAAATATGGCACTGGAAAACTATCAGGTTCAGAAAGCCAAGGGTCACCAACTCAATATGTAGGATGTATATACACAGCTTGGAGTTTTACAACTATTTTTTTTCTCTATTTTACTTTGTCCATGGCTGCAGTTTTCCAATTACTTATCAATATTTTTTAAAGTCCTCCTTACAAGCTTCAAGCCATTTTTGCAATAGTCTTCCTTTTTTCATCTTTCCTTCTCATCTCTGCATTCTTTTAGCCATCTTCCGTTTGATACTCTCACCACGTACCCTAAAAGTCTTTTTGCTCTAATAGTCTGGGTAATTTCAGGTTTTCCGTACAGCGTTCTAATTTCTGAATTTGTTCATCGTCTCCAAAAGTTTCCTTCGTATTTCACTACCCCGAATATAACAACACTTCGTTTCCAGATATTCAACAAATTTTCGTGACCTTTGTTCATGATCAAGGTTTCACTACCGTAAAAAGTCGTGGGTTGCATTACCGTTTGGTATTGTCACAGCTTTGCAGCCCTGAAGATGTTTTTTTGCTTTCAAAAATTGGCGCAGCTTTCCAGCGGTTCTCTTTCCTCTCGCAATCTACTTTTCAATTCCTAGGTTTTTCTTCACCTTTGTTTGAGAAACTGAGAGCCTTTCTTTCAAATAACAGCAACTTATTTATTTCCCGTTAATTGATAGTCCATGTTTCACAGCGTAGATCTCAATAATATTGAAATAGAGTATAATCCTCTCTTCCCAGCAGTTAATCTTGCTCAGATATATTTTCTACTTGGTTTTTCATCTGTGACTACCGCTTAACTATTTAAATTCTTTTACTATTTAAAAGTTGTGATCATTAAGAGTTATGTTCTGTCTAATTCTAGGCTTTCGATTTTTGGTTACTATGTATTTTGTGTATTCTTCATTTATTCTTAGAACCAGATTACCTGCTCTCCTCTCGAGTTGTGAAAACTCCTCTAGCGTCTCCTGTAAGTAAATATATGTCATCAGCAAAGATCAACACCAGTTTTGAACCTTGATTAGCAAAAAAAACACTCTGTCAGCTCCGACGATATTATACTTACTGCATGTTTCAAGGTAAAATTGAAATTCAACGGTGATAAGGATGATCCTTGTCTGAGTCCTGATGTTAACTAAATAGCGTTGATGTTCTGTTTTTTATCCTCTATCTGTAATTGATCTATCGTTGACCTTCTAGTACGAAAACCCCATTCGTAGTCGCCTATAATATCTTACGCAAAAGGAGATCTTTAACTTTTCTTTCTCTCTTGGTGTAGGTACTATGACGCTTCCCATTCATTCATATAATTTTTTTAGGTAGTACGTTTTCTCTCTTTTTATCATTTCCCCATTTATACTATCCTTTCCTGGTGCTTTGTCATCTTTAAGAGATATTATCGCATTTTTTACTTGTTGAAGTGTTGATGTTGGCATTTCCACATCTGCAGAATGAAATGTAATATATTCTTCCGTTTCACTTTTAATATTTAGTAAATTCTGAAAATGTTCCTTCCATCGATCGACGATTTCTGTTTCTGTTATTATTAGTTCTCCTGTATCATTTCTCATAGCCTTTTTTCCCCAACTCTTTCACCTTGTCTCACTGTCTTTACTTCCCTATAGAATTTCTGTCACATTTTGTATATTCTTCGTTTTCTGCTCATTTTTTAAGGAACCATAGTACTGGGCTTTCTCCTCAAGTAACTTAAATATCCTCAGTAATTCCCTTTTCGTTATTGGTATTAGCACTAGATCATCGGCAAAGGCAAGAAGGTAGCTTCTTTTGTCGTAGATAGTTCCGTTTTTTGATATTCCGCTGTCCTGAATTACCACCACCAACAAAAAATTAAAAAAATATAATTAAAAGAGATATCCCTGTTTCAATATTTTCTTAACTTAGAATTTTTCTTTCATGTTTTCTTACGTAGGAATATGTAGGCTATGTGGAAAGGTAATTAAAAACTGAATTGAAGATTGTTGAAAAGACAATAAATATGACGAGTTCAATAAAAAATTACACAACAATTGACAAAAAAAAAAATAATAAAGGTGACCAAAGGACTTCGTCAAGACTGTTGCGTTGCTCTTACACAATTAAGATTTATTGGGAGGGGGTTTTCGATATGTGGAAAAAAAAAACATCAATCGGAACAAAAAAAATTAGAATATACCAAAGTACCATAGAAGGTATTGCTACATATGGTTCAGAATTTTGAATAATAAATAAAAAAAAGACGCCTTAAAAATAAAAGCAATAGACATTAATTGTTAATGTACATTTTTCCAACTCACTAGAAAATATAGATCAAGTAATATTGAATGAATTAATGAATGTTGGAATCATAGAGCGGGCATAACTATCGGCATCCTGAAAAGTATTGAATGAAAAAGGCTGAAATGCTATGACCATGTCGAAAGAATGAATTATGGCCACTATGGTCAAAGCGAATTTGTCGTGAACAATAAGTAAACGGTCCAATGGAAGATATAGATAAGAATAGAGATAAGCTCACACGACTTTCACTTCACTTTACAAATCATAGGTATTAAGAAATTAAATAACTACAAATGCAAAAATAAAATTAATATCCACAAAACAAGCGAAATTTACACAATTAACTCAATATTTTTTTAGACAGGATGTGTGTGCACCCTTAAATATATTTATCAAAATAATAATCATATTACCAATATTTTCGAATTCTTTTCCGTAAGCCCGCAATTCTTCATATACTTCGGTTTCCATGTCATCCTCGGCTGCTTCGTGTGCCATCGCCTTGTACAATTTACAACCTACTAGAGCTTTCGCTAAAGCTTCCTCACCATGTTGCCACATCAACAGCGCCATTTTGTGCCTCTTCATTAACACCGCCCATATCTATAAATAAAATTATATTTATGTTCATAAATTTTTAAACTCCATTTTGGGTCAAACTAAAGTAAATTTAAACAATGAGATATGCATCAGATAAGCCGTCATTGTAAGTTGAAATAATTAACTTATTGACTGGTCTTTTTTTCATTCTGCCTTATTCGCAGTCGTGGTTGACAATGTTTCTGGTTTATACAACATTTTTGATTGCAGCTGAAAATAATTCGGCATTTTTTAACGGTTTATTGTCGTAAGTTACCATGAAAATCAAATTCCTTTAAGGTTTCGTATTAAGTATTAGATCTTTATGTTTTTAAAATAGTTTTCCTATTCTCACCATACGTCTTTAATAACACATTTGAAAAGAAAAAGTTTACACCTATATAATATTAGGTAATATCCAAGATACCGTCAATTAGTATAACGAATATTGTTATCTGACTGTAATTACTGTACTGTAATATCTCTAAAATTCTACCTGGCATTCTATTAATGTTTTATTCGCAATTTCTTCCTGGAATTTCGGTTGAAAGTAGTGACTCTACTTTTAGTGTGATAGACAAGTACAAATCTACAAATTACGATCTAATTATTTATACATATTGGTGTTAGTAGATACATAAATGAAATCAAGGGAGACCACAGATGCGGTGGGTGGATGGTTTGAAACACCACGTTGGTTCGAGGTGGATGCAACGGACTCGAGATACAGCAAGAGTTAAATAACACAGCTGATAGATATTTAGGTAGATGATATTGTAACTATCTTAATTATTGATCAAATCTATTATTAGAGAGAGCGAGAAAAAACAGAAAGAGAGTGGGAGAACAACAGAGTGAGAAAAAACAGAGAGAGAGTGGGGGGGCGGGGATTGAAAAAAGTGAGGTAATGTGAAAATAAGTACTTTTATCGATTCCTGTGAGCAACATAAAACTATTATAGATTTTTACCTACCTAACAAAGAATATAATGTAGCTAATTTTAAAATGCTACCAGAAAATAGTTTTAGATGCGTGTTAATTTTTATAAAATAGAAAGAGACCTATTTACAAAAAAAGATACGTTTATTTATATTTATTGAAAATTGGTAATTAATTTGGATTTATAAGCCTACAGAGAACTATACACAATACAATTGTTAATTGTCAGTAGAATGGGTACAGTAATTAATTGAATGTTTCCAGTTCGGTTTATTGATAACCATTATTAACACGTTTCGTCACTCAATGCCTAATGAAATACATATCGTATGCCCTATTCGATACGGTTATGTTATAAATTGAACACAATCGATTATGTATTGAAAGTGTAAGAGAATGCTTATTATCTGCAAGGCCTGGTAAAGGTTAATGTACAATTGATATTCAGATTAGACTGATTCAATACTTTATCAATGAAATCCTAATTAATACGTAATTCATATTTCAAAAAATTTTGAAAATATATTGTTATGGATTATATTTTTTTTTTTTCGCTTTTTTATGTAATTTTACTTCGCGCAGAAGATTGACCACAAGCAAATGAAAACTGAGATAACTACTGAGTTTATACGAAGGATAAAACAGCTGCTTCGTTCACACCTTAACAGGAACAATTTGTTTAAGGCACTTAACACCTATGCATGTTCCGCGCTTAGCTACTCATTTGGTATTGTTAAGTGGACAAAAACGGATATAGAAAATCTTTAGAGAAAAGTACGAACACACCTCACAAAGGCACAAAAACACCATCCTCGAAGTGCAATAGAGAGAACGACACTACCGCGGTATTTAGGAGGTCGAGGACTTATGGATATAAGTGAGCAATTAGAAAAACAGATTACTAATTTAAGAACTTATTTTTAAGTGCAGGATGAGACATCTACTCTAGACGGAACCAGAAATGCGCATAAACCATCTTAGTAAGGACGAAAAATGCGCACCCGGATGGGTAAACCTCTGTGCGGGCGGCATCCCAATGAAGTCAGTCAAGACTATGTCGACAGCATAGCGTCGAACTATTGGTTGACATCAGGAATGATGTTCCTTGAAACAGAAGGTTCACTACTTGCCATTCAGGATCAGGTTATACCAACGAAAATTTATCTTAAGTATATCATCAAAGACCCTTGAGTCCAAAACGACACATGCCGATATGGAGGTCAAACCCAAGAAACCATCTAACATCTTACTGGGGGCTGCCAGGCATTTGCTGCAACTGAATACAAGGAACTCTGAGATAGCGCGT
>NW_027314012.1:0-18284 GCF_040954645.1 Diabrotica undecimpunctata
AATGTCTAGGAATAAGCCACACAATACATCTATTTACATGTTTAATTTTACTGACGTTTCGATCTCTATACAGAGACCGTTTTTAAAGTTAAGAAAAAAAAAAAGAAAATAATATTAAGAAAATATATAATATAAAATAATAAACAAATAAAATAAATATAACTATAATTTATATCTTTGAAAACGGTCTTTGGATATAGAGATGGAAACTTCAGTAAAAACCTGCAGATAAATATATTGTGGCCTATTTTGAACAATAATATGTAAACAATATAATATAATTAACGTTAAAATAAAAGTGAGTGTACGCCACTGGATTTTCATACGACTTTCCCCACTTCTACGACTTCAAACGATGACTCACTCTCCCAAATAGTGAAATTAGAGTTTAGAACCATTGATAGAATAAAAGTTTAAGCTATTTGATCCCACGACATTTTTTTTTTTATAATACATTTTTTGACACATGAACCTGTGTCAAATAGCAAAAATTCATTATTATTTGACATAAAAAATTGAATTTCATACGAGTAGGTACAATGGGTTGATCGGGAGTCAAAAAACATAATGCCATAATAACACCCATCACCAGCAATCTAGGATCGTTTGAACTATGTTTTACAAATCATTACTTAATAATTCTTGTACCGGCATCATTTAATTTACCTGTTACCGTTAGACCTGAAGATGCTTAGCAAATTGTAGTAAGCGAAACCGGTCGTTTTGGTGGTAAAATTAAATTTATTGTGAGTAAGTCTTATTTTATTTCTTTTTACCTATTTAAAATGGACTGATTCAGGCAACACATCATCTTTGTGAAGATTTAGGGAGTAATCACAAAACACTGCTATTTCACACAGAAGTACGATAACTCTCAAAAGGAAACATGTTGGCAAAACTATTTGACCTTCGAGATGAAGTAATCACCTTCTTGGAACAGCAAAAGCAAAATGACTAAGAGTGGCCTTCCAAAAACATTGTGCCAAAGTATATTGAGCACAATGTTAAACAGCAGGGTGGAGGACTCAAATATAGTTACTCACAGTGATGCGATCAAAATGTATAGTGAGAAATTGCAACTTTGGAGGCGTAAAATATCAGCATAATCCCTGCAATTATTCGAGTTTCCCTAAAGTAGAGTCAATCTCAGAAGAAAAACGCTTCAAGGAAATTTAGCAGGACATTTATTCAAGCTCAGAAAATAAAAATATAGAAACAAAGGGACTTAGACCCTGAAAGTCTGTATGAGGTAATTAAAAAATATATTCATGAAGCGGCAAATGAAGCACTGGGAAAAGTTGAAAATAGGAAAAAAGGAAAACCTGAATGGTTGTCAACTAGAAAGAAAGTTCTCAAGAAAAAACAAGCATATCACATATGGCTTCAATCCAAAGATCCTCAAGACAGAGAAATATACGCTAAATGGAATAGAGAAGTTAAAAAAGACGTGGATAAGGCGAAAAATATAAACTGGGAGGCTAAGTGTGATGAACTGGACAGATTATGGGTGGAACAAAAGTGGCGCAAGCTTGGAAAACATTAAAACAGTTTAGGAAAAATGAGAAAAATGAAGACAACATTTCTCTCATAAAGTTAAATGAATGGGAAGAATATTATTCGAAACTGCTGAAAGAGGATAGAGTAGAGTACAGATGGGAAAAGATAAGGGAATTAATAGACAACAGAGACGAAAGACAGGAAATCCCTATAATAACATTATCTGAATTGACGGAAACCTTAAAAGAGGTTAAAAACGGAAAAGCCGCAGGGCCTGGAGACATTCCCATAGAGCTGGTTAAATATGGGCCGACTGCACTTTTAGAATAATAGTAGACCTTTTCAATAAATGTTTGTGTGGAAAACAGGAAATTCCTAAGATTGGAATAAATCTTATATAAGCTCCATATATAAGAGAGGGAATAAAAGAGACTGTTTCCAATTATAGAGGTATTAGTGTGACGAGCTCTCTGGGCCGGTTGTACGGCAGAATATTAAAGAAGAGGGTTGAAAGACCAGATACAAGATATTGAAGAACAAAGCGGCTTTCGTACCGGGAGATCCTGCCTTGATAATATATTTATCCTACGACAAATAATTGAAAAGCGTGTCGAAAGAAGTAGAGAGACCCATTTGGTATTTATAGACCTTGAGAAAGCATATGATAGTGTCCCGTTAAAGAAAATGTTTGAGGTCCTCAAAAGGTCCGGATGGATTCGACGTATATCCTAGCGATATATAAATTGTACGAAAATGCAGTTAGTTGTGTAAAAATTGGAACCAGAACCTCAAATGAATTTAAAGTCACTAAAGGCCTAAAGCAAGGATGCTGTTTGTCACCGACACTCTTTAAAATATACGTCCAAGAAGCATTGAGGAATTGGAGAAATAAATGTAGATTTATGGGCATCGAAGTGGGACAAGAAACTCTGTATACATTGTTGTTTGCAGATGATCAGGTGGTGGTTGCAACCGATGAGGAAGATATAAATTATATGAATCGAAAATTATTTGAGGAATATGCCAAATGGGGGCTTACTGTAAACATAAGCAAAACAGAATATTTAAAAATTGGAGGAAATACCACAGATCTGAGGCTTGAAAACGCAGTCATAAAAGGCTGCAACCAGTATAAATATCTAGGAAGCATCATATCAGCAGATGGCAGAGTTAAGATAGATGTACAAAACCGAATAACCCAAGGGAAAAATGCATCCGAATACTGAATTCATTACTGTGGTCTAATAAAATAAAGATGCATATGCAGTGGAAATGGATTATCTTAGAAGGTCATGTCGGGTATCGAGAATGGAAAGAATCAGGAAGGAGGAAATACGAAACCGTACAGGAATTAGAGATACTCTTTCAGATAGAATACAAGGAAGGCAATTACAATGGTATGGTCACGTGATGAGAATGGAGGAGGAGCGGTGGCCAAAGAAAGCCTTAATGTATGTTCCGCCAGAAAGAAGGAAAAGGGGAAGACCACCAAATTCCTGGAGAAGAGAAATTACAAAAACAATGCAATCTAGAGGCTTAGAAGAGGGAGATTGGAGAGATAGGAAAAGATGGAGGCTGAAATGCGGGAAGCGGCAATCGCCGTAGGACCCCCGTTATATGATGATGATGGACATTTATGAAGGATCAAGTTTCAAAATCCAAATATCAAACCATTTGTAGAGCCTAATTGAAGCGTTCCAAAAATAGTTCCCAAACACTTATAACGATGGTATTTTCAAAATGTCAATTGACCCATTCCATATCAACATAGACTCTTTACAAGATGCTTTGCAAATAAAACATGATTCCTCTGCCAAATACAACTTCGATATAGATAAGCTTAGAGGTTTTCATTTTTATTTGTAAACACCATTATAATTAGCATTAAATAATATATTAGTAAACAGTATGATACCAATAATTTAAAATGGATGCTTCCCTCAGCTTAATATTGATAATATAAATATTTTTAATATAATCTATCTCACATATGTTCCATGTACTTTAAAAAAATTGACAGACAATCCGTGATTTGTTTTAAATCATCAATAAGTATATTTTTCTAAAAAGCTGTTTGGTTTACGTTTATTATTAGATTTTATTTATTATCCGAAATCCATTTTTAAACCTTATATTCCATACAATAATTAAGTAAACAACATCTTTTGCTTGTTATTAACACTTTGTTAAATTGCACATAGCTTGGCATAGTTTAATATCATATTTTTGAGAGTATTTCACTAGACTATTTTTAATGCTTCCTCCCGTGATTTGGATGCCAGTCAGGTGAAGAAATCAAAAAATTGGTTTCGGAAAATGTCCCATTGAATACGCTCCCGAAGCTCTATTTGGACACAATTTTCGGAGTTCCTACGGGTGAGAAATTTTATGCTTGAAAGATGTACTACCATAACGGAACTAAGAAAAATTCTCGAGGATTATGCCTTTAACGTGAAAAAAGGCAATGGCGAAGACTATAAAGAGTCGTCTGTAAAGTCAATGTGGAATACTAGAGCAAAAATGGTACAATAAAAATATTTTACGGAGTACGGCATAAAAATCGACCCTTTCGCAGCTTCAAAGTGTTCAAGAAAAAAGAAAACCCAGTTCAAAAGCAGTATCCACTGAAGAACTATTAAAAATGATCCAAAGCTACGACGAGTGAACCCCCGATGAAGCACAAAAAAAGTTTTTTCACTTTTGCTCATTTGAACTTTCTTGGACAGGCAATAAGGCCGTAAACTGCAAGTTTCATTTTTTCCAGAAGGAATTGATGTTATGGGAGAATTTACGGGCCGAATTGAATACAGCAGCCTTTTTTAAAAACAAAATCAAGGCGGTTCGAAAATTTTTGCAAGCGGCAAATGGCTGGTAAGAAAGTCATCAAACGAAAATTTATGCCCAGTTACATTATTTTTGAAATTAATGGAAAAAAGGGGATCAAAGATTTTATCAGACAGACTCTTTCTTACCGTTCACCCCAACTGGAAGGATGGATCTTGGTTCAGAAACTGTCCACTTGGACTTAACACAGTAGTACACAAAAATATCAGCTGAAAAAATTTGAATAGACACAAAAAAAACATAACATAACAAACCATTCTCATCAATCTTCAGCTGTGTCAGCCTTGTTCAAGCAATGTGTTTCTGAACAGGAGCATTGATTATAAAACACCCACAATGGGTGGTTTATAATCAATGACAGGAGTTAATTAAATTAACAGGTCACTCAAATTCTCTTTAAAACCATATCTGCAGAACAACAAAATGAAGCTGGACCTTCGAGGTCCCAAATGCTATAAGTCAATAATACACAAAATCATGCTTTGGCAGAAAAGAATGGACAAACTACTATAGCTTATAATAATTGGACCCCGTTATGCAACAAGAAACCAACTAACATTTTTCGAAAATGAAGTTCCTGGTTCGAATAGACTGTAAATAATATTATTCATGTTCTGCAATAACGAGCCAAATGTTCGGGCACCTCAGCACCATCTAGTGGACGATAGAACCATATTCCAGAATAATAAATTCGGTGGTACATGTTTTCAATATCGAACCAAGTAACTTTGGTTCCTTGTTGCAGGTATCTGTAACATCCGATAGTTGGTTCCATGTTGTAGATTTATTTCATTAGGTTTCTGATTACCATTGGCAATCAATAATTGTGAAAATTTTACCTGATAAATGTTAAAAATAATTGTTAGAAATGTAACGTTGATGTCATCAACTTCCACTGAAGCTTATATTTGCAATTTGCGGGAGGTATGTGTATTGATTTATATTTTTTTAACTTCTAACCTTAAAAGCATTTTTAAAATTGTGTAGAATATTGTATTTTTTAGTTGCTTGTATCTAATAGTACGTAAGTTAACAATTTTTAAAATAATAAGCTCTTTTTGTTTATAATTTTTTAATTCCACTTTGATTTTTTTTTGTAATATGTAAGTTCAAAATTATTTTTTAGGTCCAGCCAATTAACAGCAAGGAAAAGCAGGGACCAAGTACCAAGAGTAGTTCATGTGCAGAATTAGAAATCAGTCATTTTAATGAACAGGATATATCGATTACTAACAATGTGGGTAATGAAGAAGATTCTGATTATTCTGTTAAGGATAAAAATTTCGAACCTACCTACAGCGACATATCTTAAGATTAAAGTTTAGATCAAAATCTAAGTGAACAGTCTACTTTGAATGCAGAAATATCTTTCTCGGGTCGTCCAAGAAAAGGAAGAAAGAGAAAATTTGCACAACAAGACAGAAAAGAAAGAAAAATAAAAACTAACAGCAATATGGAATATTACAGAGGAAAACTAGTAAAATCAAGAGATTTTATCAGATGCATGTGTTCATGTGCCGTTAAATGCCATGAAAAATATTCTGTTCAAACCTTTCAACAGTTTTTCGAACATTATTGGCACTTAGCTGATTATAATCTACAAACTACATTTATATGAACATCCGTTAAAGAACATCCTGTACAGAGAAAAAATTTGCAGGCCACAAATCCTGCATCACGACAATTCTCAGGAAAATACTTTATAAATAAAGTAGTAGTTTGTAGAAATATGTATCCCAATACATTGCAAGTGTCAACTAAACGCATAAATACTGCTCCTCAAAAAGTAAGAACTTTGACTACACTTGACAAGCGAGGAGTCCGCGGTAGGCACAACAAAATGTCAGCAGATGAAAGAAATATTATAGTTAACCATATAACCCAGTTTCCACGGTATGTATCTCATTACTGCAAAGCACGTAAAATGGACCAAGAATTTTTGCAAGAAGGAACTACTTTATCAATAATGTATAATCTTTACAAACCAAAACGTAAAAATCCTGCCAGTTTCTCATCTTTTAAAAGACTTTTTTTGAATGATTTTAACTTGCGACTAAAAAAGCCAAAAAAAGACACTTGCAATAAATGTGATGCTTTTAAAATTAAAATACAGAGTATTAAAGATGATGAAAAAGAGTAATATTGTTAGACAGCAGGAACTGCATTTGGAACAAGCTGAATTAGGAAGAAAACAAATGAAACTTGACTTAACCAAAGCAATAAAAGATGAACAAATAGAAACTCTGACCTTTGATTTAGAAAAGACACTGCCTTTACCTCGCATATCTTCAAATATTATATTTTATAAACGACAGTTATGGATATATAATTGCGGAATTTATGAAGGTAAGCAAAAAAAATCCACTTTTCATTTATGGCTCGAAGGGGAGGCAGGCCGTGGAGCTCAAGAAGTGGGGTCTTGTCTAAGAAAATATATTTAAAGTTGAGCACATTATTCTGTGGAGCGACTCTTGCGTGGGTCAAAACAGGAACATTAAAATATTACTTCTGTTAAAATGTCTTCTAGAGGAATCACAGCATTTAAACACTATCAGGTCGAGATTTTTAGTTCCAGGTCATACGTTTCTTCCAAATGATAGTGATTTTGGAAATGTGGAATGTGCACTTAAAAGTCAACATAATATATTTCCACCTGGGTAATATAGCAATATAATGAAAACTTGTAGACAAAAACGACCCATTAATGTAAATATTATAACACAAGATTTTTTGAGTACCGCAAAATTAAAAAAACAAATCACCAACAGAAAAAAAACAAAGTAAAACCAACGAGACAATAAGACGATTATACAGAAGTAAGCATAAAAAAGAGAAACAGGAAGAGATACTTCAACTGGGTCACAGTTTGCCACGTATTTGGCCTAAAGGAAAGTCAGTTTCGGAAGCAAAACTTAAAGATATACAAAGTTATCTTCACTTAATACCCTTAAGTTAGCACGATTTCTATATAAATCTTATAGCAGGTAATACTATAATCGAGGATATAGACGGATTTAACGGAAATCCAGATTTCGAACCAGATGCGGATTGTGAATGTTATATATATATATTTAGGAATTCTACAGTATTCACTGCCTTCCCTCGCTCAACCGTTTCCATCTCTCTCTGTTGTTCCATTCTCCATCGTTTAGTCCTCTCTTACTCATGGCGTCGTCTACTTCGTTCCTCCAGGATTTTCGGGGTCGTCCTCTTTTCCTCCTTCCTATGGGGCTCCATTCGGTTATTCTTTTTATCCATCTGCTGTCGCTAGCTCTTCTTACATGTCCATACCACTTTAGTCTTTTTTGTTCTATATATGTTAGTATGTCTGTTTCTATTGATGTTCTTTGCTTTATTTCGTCATTACTTCTCCTATCCATTCTTGTTACTCTGCAGCATCTTCGCAGGCATTCCATCTCTGTTGCTATTATCTTACTGCTGTTTTTCTTGTTTATGATCCAATTTTCGGCCCCATATGTCATAATACTTCGCACTAATGTTTTATAAATCTGCGTTTTTGTCTTCATATTTAGGTGTCTATCCCACCATACTGAGTTAAGTTGTCGGATTGCTGTTCTAGTTTGTCCTAATCTTTGTGTAATTTCTTCCTCTGTTGTTGCCTTTTTCGTGATTATAAACCCCAGGTATTTGAATTTATCCTTTCCTTTGATTGTTACGTTGTCATCAATCTGTAGATCTTCTATGTCTTCTTCACTTGTAGATAGGTACTCTGTTTTCGCGAGGTTAATATCTAGGCCAGCCTTGTTATATTGAATGTTATATTTAACAACAAAGAACCAAGTGATTTATTTCTTACTTAAGAGTTAATTTTTTAGTTGTTAATTTTATTATAGCATTCATATCCACAAGTTACAATAAACGTGTTTACTTTGGAGTCGTTTTTTATTACTTTTGTATCCAAATAATTTCCTCAAATAAATAAAACATTTTTCTTGATTCTCTCAAAACTAAGTTAATTGTTGTCGGTTGGTTCCTTGTTGCATAACGGGGTCCAATTGTAGATTTAATATTGTTAACAAATAAATACAGATTATGTTTCGTTGATATGGTGCATTAATTGTCTCGTGAAACGGTCTTGTCGAATATCATTCGAAATAAAATTATTTACCGGCAAAATTTTCTTCTGGTTTTATTCAAGTTAACTGTCAAAATTTAATTAGCGAAAATTTCCAGGCAATAAACTTTTATACCAGTCGAAAATATTGCCGGCAAAATTTTCTCTCTTATGATATTATATACGAAAAGTATCGCATCTGTAATAAAAATAATAATAATAATAATATGAAAGCTCATATTTTTTATGTCCTTTAAACGGACAGTCCCCGGCAACCCAAAGGGGTAGATTTAATTTGACCCGCATTTAAGAGTTCGCCAATTTACTTCTTCGATCGTCTCCATTATAGACTCGAGCAGGCTGTGTGTGCCTTTGGGCGTGCTTAATTTCGGAAAAGTGCTCTACTGGATGAGAGAAATGAAACGTATTCCGATGAAAATGAAAATGGAATACGCTGGCGGCGGTAAATGACTACGAATTTCTCCAAATTAATCAGAGAAATTTCCTTCTTTATTGTGAATTAAGTATGGCAAGTTAAGCGCGAAACAATTGCACGAGATATGCTACATAGAGATGGAAATGGAAGTTTTCAACTAGAAATTTAGTATTACTATTGTAGTTCCCCTAATCCTTTGTTCTATTGTGTTTTATTAATTGAATATAAATGGTGAGGACTCAAGAAAAATAGTTCAATGTTTTCATAAAATGATCAAAAATTTTCAAATATCTATGAAGAGATGGACGGGAAATCTTTCGAAAATTGGTTCAAAAATATACTGCCCTGATTAGAAGACAACTCCATCAGGGACAACGCGTCTTATCATTCCAGAAAATTGGAAAAAATTCCAACCAACTACTGCTTCTAGAAAAGCTGAAATCAAAAAATATAGGGTTTGAGGACTCCATGTTAAAAGGACAACTACTGGCTATCGTTAAGGAACATAAGGGACAATATAATAAATATATCATTGATGAGATGCCAAAAAGCCAAAACAAAGTAGTGTTAAGGCTGCCCCCATACCATTGTGAGCTCAATTCGATTGAGCTCATCTGGGCAGAAGTAAAAAATTATGTAGCAGCCAAAAACATTACTTTTAAATTTGCGATATGAAAAATATTTTTTATGATGCAATAAATAATATTAGTCCAACTACATGGCAGAAATGTGTGAAACACGTTCAACAAAAAGTTGAGTCCAAAATGTGGAATTTGGACAATATAATAGAGAACTATATAGAACCCATAACAATAAATCCAGACGAAGACAGCAGCACATGTAGCTCCTCAGACTCTGAGTAATTTAAATGATATGTTTTTATGCTTTGATAAACTTATCGTCACCTGAGAATTATGTTGACATGTCCCAAAATGTTTAATGCGTAGAATTTGAATTAGAAGGTTTATGTACTTTTCTTTATTTCGTGTAAGGGACTACAATTGTTTACAATGTTTTGTAGGATGTTGTTACGGGTAAATAATAATGAGCTTGTATTTTCCAGGAAAAAAATATGTAATTTGACTTTTGAAAGATGGACATGGTTTAAGATGATTTCCAGTTTTTTTTACAAATTTATCTGCAATCAAAATTATTAAACCATGTCCACATGACTAATACTGATAATACTGATAATACAGACTTTTAACGAATGTACAGTTCATAGAATTGTTTATCCACCTGTGGCATATACTTTAACATTGAGATGATGTCGGCCTTCTTCTTCGCTTCCAGTGATGGCTGTTGGGTGATCTGCTTTACATTAACCATGTATTCAAGAGTATTATTACTGCTTCTATCGGGATGGGTCCGCTGATTTCTAGTAGTTCCATCCACTCTTACTTTGCTCAGATTGCCCGTAAAGGAAGTTTTATAGCTAACATACATACTAGAATCAACTTCAATAAATTTAACTTTTGTGTATGGGATTTTACTGTATCCTAATTTCTTTGCCAGTATCTGAAAATTTAAAAAATCTGTCGGCTTCATTTGCAATACAATAATTTTTTTTGAATGACTTGCAATCTGCACTAGGGTTCTGAGCAAAGACACTGGACTGTATAATTCTGAATAGCGCATTTTTCTCTCAAGCAAGCTATGTACAGCATCTACTTCCTGTACATTGCTGTGCCCGGGCTCTGAAAATTTTTGTTGGATCAACTGTATTTGAGGATGTTTCTTGATGAAATGCTGTAATCCAAAAGTCATGATGCTATTCCTATTTTGGGGGATACAGGAATCCGACCAAATTACCAATTTTGTTAACTCAGGGAAATCTGACACAATTTGATCCAAAATTTTTAGAAGACTACTGCAAATGTGATTTCCAGTTCTTCCGGATATCATTTCATGCCATACTCCGCAGTATGTCTTCTTATTCTTTGAACAATATCCCGTTAAGTTGTAAACACTGAATTTACGTTTATAAAAAAAATTTGATACATTTGCTTTTGGTAGTGAATACACATTCTGCAAATCAAATGATATAAACGCAGTGTTTTCTTCTACTGTTTCCCTATCCCGGTTCTTTTCCATTTTGCTTTCTTCTTTTCCTTACACATGGTTCTGGAATTCTTCACGCCTTTTATCTGTCACATCAGTAGAATTTTTTATTTCTTCGCAGAAATCACATCTATCTTTTTTAGGTTTAAAGAACGAAATGTTGAAAGATGTATTAAAAACATTTCGATATACATTTATTTTGATCTCAGAATCGGGGTGTTTTTCCTTATAGAGGTCAAACATTTTTTGTAGGGTTAAATCTTGTTCTAAATATTCTTTACTTGTATTTGCTCGGCAGTAATGACTTTCCATTCTCGGAAACGAATTAATATGCTCTTTAATTTTGTTAATTTGATCCCCACTGGTTACTCTTTTCACATGTTTTCCATGTACGTTGCTTTTCGGTGTGCCTGTTATTTGGTATTTCAAAAAAATAGGAAATCCGCCGAGAGCTAATATGCAGGGTATTTAAAAAAAAAGTTTTGCAAACTTGTACTCTGTTATTATTTAATTCGAAAAAATATTTCAGAGTATACTTTTTGTAGGCGTCTTTTGACTGTGGCTGTGGAAAAACTCTCGGTCTGCTTCTATTTTTTTCAGTTTTTTGTACAAACTTACTGTAAAAATGTGATTTCTCTTGGTCTTCTAGTTGCCAAAAATGTTTATGTATAGATGTCTGGTCTTCAATGCTTATTTTAAGTTTACATTTTAAACGACAATCACACTGTCCCTTCACTGATTTCATTTCCACAGGTTCTCCTTTGGTATTAATATAATCCAACCCAGCTTGTCTACGCCTTTTTCTTACATTTTGTTTCCATTCATTAATATCCTTTTTTCGCTTTCGAGAACGCTCTTTATTTATTCTGTTAGGCTCCGCACTATAACAAAAACACACTATTACTTATCGAATGTGTAATAATGTGTGTGACTTGTGCTAACTAAACTCGTTTCCCTCAAAAATACAAAAAACACTTACCTCTGATTGCTTTCGGCATCTGCAGTATCATCCTGTAACACATTATCTGACATCATGTCATCGTCATGAATGTGCTGATCCAAATTAAACAGAAGTTTATCAACGTCTGGCCTATAAGTTGGATCCTCTATATCGCTTAGATCACTTAACTCTTCAAGTAGACTATAAAATAAAGGTTATGTTGTATTTTTAATACTCAATCAACATCATTTCTAAAATCAAACAACACTAACAACTACTATTTAATCATTATACTTACGTCAATTGTGATGGATTCATATTAAGAACTGTTTTTCACAATTTTTAAAACCTTTAAACACCTTTAAAATGTAGATTAAAACATTCACTAACGAACACGTTCGTTGTTTTGTTTAAATACGTTGGAATCATGCTGGAATGCGATATTCGATTATTATTATTGTGTACCATGTCCTATGACACGTGTTAAAATAGCCCTTTATTATTGGCTGTGGACTTGATACAGAATAATTCTCAAAAGTAGTACACTTTGGGGAAAAGAACCTCGGTAAATAGAGATGGTTGGAGAAGCCTGTTGAAGGAGGCCAAGGCCCGACTTGGGCTGTAGCGCCATTGGATGAATGGAGTACACTTTGGGACTTGGTTTAATATAATTGTTCGATTTTGTCAATGAAAGAGCTTTATTGAGTACATCTGAGAGCTGGACATGGTACATTTTAATACCTAAAGTGTGTTGTGATTAAATCTTACATTTTCAAAAAAGTGGACTTGGTTCAACATAATTCTCAGGTGACGTTATGACAATGCTACTTTATTCAAAATGTTCACTTTGTTATGTATCTCTGAGTTAATGAATATTTCAGTTTTGCACATTTTTCTTCAACGGAACATTAAATTTTGCTAACAATGATTACATTTCAAGAAATTCTTACAGTAATAGTTTCAAAAGTAAATATTTTTAAAAATCATATGATACACCTCACTACGACCCTGTTTGCCTTTCACGTGGGTTTGTTTACAGTTGGGAATGTGTAAAATTAATGTAGTTTATATACGGTGGTCGGATAAGTAACTTCCTTTAAAGGGAAAACCATGGTTTTCCAGGAAATTTTATTTTATTTGACATTTCTCTTTTTTTTTACAATTAAATTTCCTATAAAATATAAAAAAAAACACTATACAAAATTTCAGCACAATCCTACAGGTAGTCTTTAAAAAATAATTTTGCAATCTAAATTTTTGAAAAAAAGTTTAAATTAATTTTCAAACTTATGCAGAGTCAACAAAAAAAGTTTTAAATACATAATAGTAATTTAGGTAACAAGTTCCGAAAGTGATATTTTAAGAGACAAGTAGGAAGTTTAGGAATCCTGCGAGTCTCGTAAAATTTTGGATCGTGTTACGTACAATATTTTTTCTGCGACCGTTTTGTATGTTACAAAGATTATATGGATAAACTTTACTTATGAACTTTTATTAAACACTTTAAAGTTACTCTCGTGAATTCAAAATTAGAAAAATCTACTTATGAATATTAATAACACAATTATTTACATTGATATTGTTAGGAATATTAACAGAAGTGGGCAGTATTGAAATTAGTGTTAGACGTGTCATTACTTTTACTATTTTTTGAGATATTAACTTGGTTGCGGCCATTTTCAATCTGTGAAGCTATGTGAATTTTATTTCTTAAAGAATGTTCTACGTATCCCTCTGCTACATTAGTTGATTTCCATCCTCCGTGTCTTTTCAAGTTGGATAGTACCACCACTATCAGCCAGTAAAGTGACTGAGCTCCTTCGTAGTCAGTGCCCGGTGTATATTTCTTTGGGATGCGGTAATTTAAGAAATTCGGCAATAGTGCAGGCGATTTTTCCAAAAGTGTGAATACCAATAGGTTGTACAGTACACCTTCTATTTTTGTAATATACAAATCTACGATGCGGTGTATTTGCTTGATGTAATGACAAATATTTTCTGTATAAAGAAATGTTATTTTCTCCAATAACCACAAAGGTTCTTTCCATGTTCGTTTTATAATTAGGAGTTTTAATCACTAACATCTTATCTTATCTTCTATATCAACTAAACTCATTTTGCAAAGCTCCTCACGACGACAAGCGCATGCCAAACCAAATATTATTACTGCAACCTAAAATTTACAAAAAAAAATAATAAAAAAAGAGAAATTAGATTTAATTATATAAACTTTCTCATTAAGTAGTTCTTATCTCCAGCTTTTAAAAATTTATCTATTTCTTCTTTATTCAATACTTTCGATTTTTTTGCGGCTTATATCTATATTATTTTTTAATATAGATGTGCTTAAGTGTGGACTTAAGCATCGAGTAATTGCTCCAAAGGCTTGATGACTTCAAGATGTTAGATTTTTCCATTAGATGTACAAGAATAACTTCTTCATTTATATTGTGTACATTTTTTATCATTGCTCCATTTTTTAAATAAATCGTAGACCAATTCATACCTCTTTCTTGACTTTACCGGCAATAATTCATAAATAGCTGCCTTAGCAGTTTCCCTTTCCTTATCTGGAATCATTTCGGCTTCACTTTCACTGCTGATTTCCATTTCTTGGAATTATAAAACGAAAAACTGAGCGAAAACACACGAATCTTAAATGACAAGCGTTATCATAATCAAATACAAAGTTAACGTTATTGTCAAAGCGCTTATTATTATAACGGCTAGCCGTTAACTTGTTTCGAAAATCAGTTTACGGATTTATTTATCACATGTCGCTATTGCGTCCAGATCGAAGCCATTTTATGGTTGCTTCTATTATGACAGAAAAGATTATTTTCACGTTCAGAGCGTTTGTGAATAGCCGCTCCGAAGATCCCTTCTAGGGTGAAATACGTATAAGCAGATACACAGACGCACTATACGTAAAATCAAATCTTAACTGTCTTTCCTTTTATTTCCTGGTGAATTTTGAAAGTTCTATGTGACTCTTAGTCACATATACCTGAGAAAAATTATTTAAAAAACACTGATTTTTGAACCTTTTTAAATTGGTTTTGTTAATTTTGCAATAATAATTACTATTTTTTCAATTTGCGATTAATTTTATCTTATAAGGAATTCAATTATAAAACATTTTTGTCGGTACAATTTTTTTCTAAAATGTATAGCTGCTGAGATATAGCAACGAAAAGGAGAAAAAACATTGAATTTTTCTCATTTTTTTTCACTAATTGTTTAATAAAAAATTTAGCCGACCTTTTGAAATTTACGCATAGTTAAATTATCATTTCTAATAATATTTCAAAAGCGATTAAAACGAAAAACTAAGGTCATATACGATTTACCCAACCCATAACAGATACTGACTGGTCTATCATCATTTTAAACTTAATAGTCGTACCTTAGATGAAAAAACCACATCGTAGTAAAACATGTCATTTATCAGTACTGTAATTAATACAGTAAATATAGTACTAAAGGTATTATTAGTTCTATATATATTTCAAATAAAAAAGTGTTCATAACAGCTTTTTTATGTTCAAGTAGAAAACCATTTTCTAATAAATTTCCACTTTATTATATCGATTGGAACGAACATTATACGATTTATTTTTTTTATGTCGTTCCATTTTTTCACTGACATTTCAGTTACCCTCAAATTTTAACTCATTTTCATATTAAAACCACCGCTTTCCACAAATTGCATATTTTAAAGGTCGACTAACGTTAGCGCTGCACTATTACATTTTGCATAGAATTTGGTTAGATACACACATAGCTACGTTAGCGGTGATTTATTGAGAATCCAATAATAGAAGCGGCTATAGGAATACAAAAGGCCAATTTGTTTCTAATAAGCCTTCCGGCGATATAAATTAACGGTTGAACTTGATGGAATTCCGTCTTTATTTCAGATTTGCTAATTACAGGTTAAAACAAAGGAAGTATTAATAGACATACAATAATAAGGGGCTAGTGAAAAATAGCCTAATTGAAGAAATGTTAAAGGATGTAGAAAATTTACTTCGATATGCTTCATATTTATCAATTTAATCATCATCAGCCACGAGTCTAGGTTCGTAGAACGGGAGCAGATGGTCCGTTTTGTATCAAGATGTGAACGGCGATTCGGTATCAATTGTTTTTTTCATATATTTATCTTAATTTTCTCATTAAATTAGCGTTCTATTAGTGTTGGAAGGCTCCCCACATACAAGTTCGTCCTAGTTGGAGACTACTTTGCAAGTTTGCAAGTTTATCCTCGAACGGGAGGCCAATTTTATCGCAGTTTATCCTAAATCATCCCAGGACGGATACCCCTTTATATCTCTGTACCGGATACTGTCTCAGTTTGGACAGAGCCCCCCCCCCCCCCCCGTTTTATTAGGATTTGACTAGTGCAACGATCAAATTTTTTTCTTAAATAAGACCCTTCTTCACGAACTTTGCAAATTCCTTTGACTCCAGCCCATCATCATAAATAATTTGAGATGCTGAAACCCACTGATATAAATTCTCAGAAATTAGTTTGTAAATATTTATTTATTCAAAAAATGTTTCTATCTTTCTACTTTCACCTTGGGTGTATCCAGCCACTAATTTCAGAGAAGTACGCTGATCCTTCTATCGTGAATAGCTTTAAGACCCATTTACACGGGTAGAGTAATGATGCAAGTACTTGGTAGAGTAGAGTAACTCTACCCGTAAAAACGCTCAGCGCAGTAGAGTAGCAAGTAGAGTGCATAGTACGTGGTAGAGTAGAGTGACTAGCAACATGTGGCAAAGTAACTCTACTCTACTACCACCACCACCGCCAAAATATCCACTCGCCTGCGCACTCTACCCATGGAACGCGGTCAATTCTGGTAGAGTAGAGTAGGTAGGAGAGTGCATAGGGACGCTGTCATTCCGTCTGGAGTTGTGTTTTGTGTAAATAGTGAAAATGAAGTTCACCGAAGATGAACTTCATTTCACTTTCACTTTAAAACTTGTAGAGATGTATGGCGAATACCAGTGTTTATGGAATTAAGGTAGTATACACTACAGAAATAAAAGTAGTCGAAAGAATGGCAAAAGGGGGCTTTGGAGTAAACGAGCTCAAGCAAAAAATTAAGAATATAAGGTGCACTTATAATCAAGAGTGTTTAAAAATACAAAAATCAAAAAAATTGAGGTTCAGGTTCAGCTGATGTATACGTTACGAACGTGAAATGGTTCACTCCTATGGAAGCAATCATGAAAGGTACAAAAAAGAAACAAGAAAACTGAAGGCTCACGGGCAAGTTACATTTTTTTATTACTTGTTAATAAAAAATACAATAAGAAATAAAAAATGTATTCTTATCAAGATAAAAGAGCTGAGGCCCCGTGTGTATTCCTTCTTTTAAGCCACTCTCTCATCCACTCTTTTCTTTGTTACAAAGCAACCTCAGTTACAAATGCATTTGCAACAGTAGCTAAACAATTTTGAATCAATTTTCTTTTTCTTGAATTCATTTTGTACTAAACAAACACCTACTCCACAGTATACTAGCATAAGTACTATACTTGTAACTCTCCTCGTGTGAACGGTATCAATTTTTGGTAGAGTAGCGAGTAGAGTCGACTCTACTCGCTACTCTACTCTCCTCACAACTCTACTAGTGTAAACAAGTCTTTTAGTATGGTACGGTACGGTAGTGGAAAATACACGGCCAATTACAAACGGGACAAGCGAACGTAAGTTATTTTAAAATTCTGAGATGTGCGTAATGTTATTATCAACTACAAATTCACACACTCCAAATTCTTTATTTCTATTATCTTTTCCACTGCCTGGTATTGTGTGTTTTTTGAGCAGCGATGCTCAGTATTGATTTCTGTCGAATTTACGGGAGTGGGTGACTGGCCTATTGCTCAACGCTCCTCCTTTCATCATCATCATTCAATCTTCGCTTATCCACTGCTGGACATAGATCTCCCTCATAATTTTCCATCTATTTCGATCTTGTGCCTCTTGCATCCAATTCCTATGACAACGTTTTAGATCGTCAGTCCAACGTGTTGGTGGACGACCTCTGCTTCGGTAGGCATCATCTCTTGGTCTCCATTCCAGTATCCGCTTTGTCCATCTATTATCTGTCATTCGAGCCACGTGACCTGCCCAGTTCCATTTTAGTGTTGCTACTCTCTCTACTGCATCAGCCACTCCTGTTTTTTCTCGTAGCTGGCGATTTGGGATCTTGTCTCGTAGTGAAACGCCCAACATAGCACGCTCCATCGCCCTTTGACACACACGGATCTTTTGAACTGTTCTCCTTGTCATGGTCAACGTTTCCGCACCGTAAGTTAACACTGGCAAAACACACTGATTAAACGTTTTTCTTTTAAGGCATATTGGTATATCAGACGATTTGAAAATATGGTTCAACTCTGAGATAGCGCGT
>NW_027314013.1:0-18279 GCF_040954645.1 Diabrotica undecimpunctata
CGCGCTATCTCAGAGTCCTAAAGATGGTATTTAAGATAAGAAATTTGACTTCGGACTTTCGGTCCTAGAGTTGCAACTGGAAGTATTGTTTAAAAGTCACCGGAATAGTACAAGCCATATCTTATTATATTGATTATTGATGTATAATAGAATGTATTATGCCTTAGCAGCAAATATATACTTGTGATTTTTATATCACTTTCGGTTAAAACGTTTTACAAAAAACTACGAAAAATGAATCAAAGTAACTCTAAATTAAATATAAAATTACACGTAAGACTTACGAAGTCCTGGTTTTCCTTGACCAATTGTTTGTTTGTATGGATTTTGTTGTTGATATAAAATATTTACCTGTATACTTAACCAGAGAATACAAACCATCATAGAGAAAGTCATCGGAGAATATCAGGCAGAATGTAGGGAAGGAAGATCAATCATCGACCAATATGTATGTTTATAATATTTGTCAACTTTAAACAAGCATATCACTAAATAAACATGGCAGATTCATACAAAATATTAGGTGAAGTAAAAATACCGCCCAAACTAGTTAGGATCATCCGAATGACGATAACGGACACAGTACCTCAAATACAGATAAAACATGAGATCACAGACCCATTTCAAATTACACAAGTAATAAAACAGGGTGATGGGCTGGCACCAAAACTGCTTAATTTAGCACTTATTATTAATAAATCAGTCCAACTGGCAGCATATGCAAATGATATAAATATCATGAGTAA
This sequence comes from Diabrotica undecimpunctata, assembly GCF_040954645.1. Classification (NCBI taxonomy): domain Eukaryota; kingdom Metazoa; phylum Arthropoda; class Insecta; order Coleoptera; family Chrysomelidae; genus Diabrotica; species Diabrotica undecimpunctata. Next base: position 747 of record NW_027314013.1, read on the forward strand.
TAGGAAAGAATACGTATAAGGAACTTAAATCAAATGTGATAAAACAAATAGGTCTGTCAATACACACAAAAAATAAACCATAACAGATAAATGTTGCTATGAAAACAGATGGTGAGCTATGAATGTGAAACTTGATTATTGACTCAAAAATCTATAAACCACATGGACATTTTTAAAAGAAAGGTACTGAGATGAATACTAGGCTCTATAAATGAGAGCAACAGAAGGCGAATCAGATACAAGTATTATAGAATACAGCGTTTTTAATGTACAGACCATATATTCAGGATGAAAGATAACAGGCTTTCAAAAAATCCCTTGAATGCAAGAATATAGGAACAGAGATCTATTACAAGACCGAGAAAGTGATTGGAGGATAATGTGAATTGTAGAGGAGAATAGCTATATACCGTAGTGAATGAAGAGGTTTGCTGAGGGAGGGTAGAGCTCGAATTGGGCTGGAGAGCCATAGGATAGATGGATGAGTTTTGTTATTGAAAACTAAACACGTGACTGAATACGAAGCAAGTCATAGCGTGACCGTTCCCGGGTTAAATTACAATTATTATTAATAATTTTTACCACCCAGAGCCAACATAATAATTTTTGATATTTTTAGCTAATTCGTAGTGTAGTTCTCTATGACATATACTGATTAACTACAGCTTTTAATTTTTAAATAACTTAAAAATTACTTGGACGCAAACATAAGGATATACCTGTTGCCGAAAAAGTGTTCCAGCTTCTGACAAGGCTTTTACCAAAGCCATTGACTGTTGCAAGTGTACGTTATCGTCTGCAGATCCATGAATGAGGTAAAACATTTTATCTTTTAATAAATGAGCCTTTTTGCTGACGTCTGCTTCTTCATATCCCTTGTAATTGTCTGTTACATTTGGAAGACCCATGAATCGTTCTGTATACGCAGAATCTGTGAAATAAAAATATGCTTAAGATATAATAATATAACTGGTTGTAAATGAATGTATTAACAAATAAATTTAAGAATTAATAAATAAACTATTAAAATAAATTTTTTATTAAAAAATATTTTGTTTTGAAAAAAAAGTTATACTAACAATCCAGACATATTATTTATTGTATAATACTTCCAGATTTATTGTTCTATTTACTTTCATGGATATCCGAAAAATACTGAACACGAGACAGATAATAAAAAAAAGCGAGGAAAAACAACATACCAATTCTGTTCTGTTTCGTAGATTACACAAAGGCTTTCGATATAGTAAAATGGATACCCTCTAAAGTGTAATGGAAAATATGGTAGTACCTAACCATCTAGTTCATCCAATAAAAATCTGTATGATAAAATCTCAGCTAAAGTTAAAATATACGGAATATATTCAGATGCGTTCAAAACAAAGAAAATAACTAGACAAGGCTGCATACTTTCACCAATATTATACGACATAATATATTCTGAATATGTAATTGAGAAAAATAATAGACAGATGAAGGAATCACGATAGCTGGCAAAAAAATCAGTAACCTGCGATACAGAGATGACACCTTTATTCTAGCAGCGAAGGCAGTCGAAATGATTACCATCATCGAACGGTTGTATTGGATAAGCGGAGAATTGTGAATTTAGCTCAATATAAGAAAAACAAAATTAATGATCGTAGACAGAGCAAATAATATTACCGGCTGTACCAAGTGGCAAATTTCAAAGTAGTAGACATATTTGTATAACTTAAGCTCTCTGATAACTAACAATGGTGATTGCCCTTCAGAAATCAAGCACAAGGGACTGGCAATGGCTTCAAACGCAACAGCTAAATTAATTAAAATATGGAAATACGAATAATAACAAGAAATACCAAGCTCGGGTTGGTCAGTGCTTTTATTTTTCTTATTATTACATATGCAGATAAAACATCGAGTCTTAAAAAATCAATAGGAGTAAGATCTAAGCCTACGAAATGTGTGTTTTTAGAAAAATTCTACCCGTGTCCTGGAAATACCATAAAACCAGCCTGTCAATTCTGGAAGAGCTTTATATAAAAGACATGCTATTAAAAAGAGGACCGTGCATACCTAAATTACTTCGGCCAAATAGCTCGAATAACGGGGACCATGAAACTATTGGTAATAGACGGAAAGGTAGAAGGTAGAAGACCAAGAATATATACGATACGATGGGCACACGAAATAAAGTCTTTGGTAGGAAAATCCCTACATACAACCGTTTATATAGTACGAGATTGTAGCCAGTGGAAACAGCAAGGCTACCAATATTAAGAGTATTACCACGCCCTGACAAGGGCTCAAAGAGTAAGGAGAAGAAGGATAGAGTTTTCATCATTAGGATAAAATAAAAATACTAGTAACAATTCACCTTACCATACAATTTCCAATTTGTTACTGGTGAAACTGCTATATCGCACAGTGAAAAAACGTTTTTAGGACTTGCTAATGCCAACGCAGCTACGAATCCACCATAGCTCCAACCCCACACTGCTACACGTCTCTTGTCAATAAAATGTTGAGTATCTCTTAAGTACCTACAAAAATTTACATTGATTAGTATTGTACACAGTCTTTTTATTTAAATTAAACGCGCTATCTCAGAGTAAATTTATAGACCAAAGTATCTTTCTTCATATTTAAAAAGTGTCAATCCGATAAGTAGTATTACACAATCGATAGAATACACAGAATCTTCCATAAGAACAATAATTGTTTTAAGGTTAAACGCCGCTGCTTAAGTTTATTATAGTAGATACATGTCAGCTGTTGAACACATTTTAAAATATTAACTTCGAAATCGTTCGAGCAATTTCCGAAAGTGAAAATCGAAATGTCAAAACAAACTTTAGTCTTAAGTTCTATTGCAAAAGAACTGTTTTATTTTTAGAGAGAAATTATGGCTTATAAAATAGATAAACAAGTTTGAAATTAAACCTGGATACAAAGGTAGAATCCTTTATAAAATGAGAGGAACAAAAATTATAGCAATATTCAAATATGGAAAACCAGCAAATCACCCAAAAGCTGGCGGATAATTAACTCATTAAGTATTTTATACAGTGTGTTCATAAAGTGTGGAAATGGTCTATTATCTCATGACTTAATTATTTTCAAAGTTAAAGATTTTTATTTTTGTTTTTAACCTTTTTAAAAAACTTTACTCTCCATTATCTTAGATGTGACGTCATCAATATTTTTTTTAAAGAAATGGCATATTTTTATCTAAAAAATTAAAAGCCCATGTTTTCTTAGTACAACCTTACCAAACTCATCACATTCAAACTTCAGTATACAAAGTATATACAAATTTAATTCAACATTTATTTTATTTAGAAAATTATTAAATATGTCAGTATCTTTTTAAAAAATATTACCCTAATAGAAATTATTTAAAATTACGACGGCGCTGTCAGAAAAACAGCGAATAGAAGTTTTGATAATCTTAGGTTACGGCGATCGTAAAATAAGTATGGCGGAAGTATGCGATTTCTTTCATGAAAAATATCCTGAGTACCAATAAGTAAGGCGGTAAGTAAAATATTGCACAAAGGCTATAGCAAGATAAGATGGTCAAAAGTGGCCCCTGGCACCGATCAGCACCCCGACCTGTGTTTTCAATAAAGCATATTATAAAAACATGACTTCATACAAATTTTTAGCTTCCCAGAGCCCATAGAACTTCTTAAATCTAAAAAAGAAGCTTTTTTCGAATTTATTTTTTTCTGGACGCAATTTTGCTTTAAAAAATCTGAAAAAATTTATGAAGATGTATCTTTAAAAAAAATAGCCTGATTTTTTTTCAAATTTTTATATTGAAAACTGAGCTCGGGAAAAATCATTGAAATTTTCAATAATTTTTTAGGTTATGTTAATAATTTTTGGCTAACTTTTAAATAGTAATTTTTTATGTATTTTTTTTTCGTTCTTTTAAATGGCCAAGGCATAATTTTTTAATTTCTGAGCGGAAAGCATCGAAAAATCAAAAAAAACCGTTTTTTTACTGATTTATTTGCACATAACCCCAAAACTTAATTGGTAATTCAATATAATTCAACATTTTTTCTTCCACATTATCAAAATCCATAGTAAAAGTCCCCATTTAACTCTTTTATAAAGATAAAAATCGAAAATACCACGTTTTTTATCCTTTTCGCACTTTTTTACCTTACCTCAAAATCAGATAGTTAGATGTATGCTTTTCCATCTATTTTCTTACGGGCTACGAATCATCATTGTTAAAATAATCATTTTTACCTTACAAATTCTCAAATTGCGAAAAAATCGTGATTTTCTAATATTTTCCCACTTTATTAGCTCATAACCTTAAAATCTAGTGGCTAAATGATCGAATTTCCTCGTATTTTTGATCGCACCCTTCAATTTTATTATACTCGTTTGTCTTTTTTTTTTCTTAAATAGTCAAAACTCGAAACAAACCTATAGCTTTATGACTGACCCTTCCTCAACTATTGTGTTTAATCGCACATTACTTTTTATGCGCAAGTCTTAGCTGATAATGCATATTGTCTACATATAGTGCCAAATGTTTATCAAAATAAATAAGTTACTAGATAATGATAGAGCACGCCTATGTGATACATCATCCCTTTATCCTTAAATCAGTTGCAAGTTAATATCGAAAATCTCGAGTCGTATTTAAATTCTCGAAGTAGTTGGTGAAATTGAAGTTTACAGTTGAATATTATAATTGCCATATATATCCTATAGGCGCGCGTATCGTACTCTATGGGCTAATACAGTCAAAGAAATACGACGGCGACACGAAAGCGATACAAAGGCGACACTAAGGCGAAAGCAGTAGCGACAACAGCAATGTCTGCTACTTGCATGATCCGTAACTATGCCAAAAAAATGTGTTTTTTTAATATTTACCCACTTTATTGGCTCATAACCTTAAAATCTAGTAGCTAGTTAGATCGAGTTTCCGCGTATTTTTGATGGCATGCTTCAATTTTGTTACACCACTTGCTCTTTTTTTCTTAAATAATCAAAACTTAAAAAACTGTTTCTTAGCATTATTTCAATTTTTGACTCGTTAATTGCATAATGTGATACATATCTAGGACCACCTCGGTAGGACAAGAATATTATTATTATTTTTAAATATTTTTTTAACATTGTAAAAATTGTTTTGAAAATTCATTTGGATATAAGCGAGGACATATATTATATAAAATATTTGGTTACAAAATATTTATTATTATTAAATTGTTATAAAATAGGTTATTTAAATTAACAGTTTAAATATTCAATTACCTTTTAGTCCTCATCACTATTCTCATCTATGACTGATTCAACATCAGATGTAAAAATTTCTGATAGAACTTTTGCTGATTACTTTATGATTCTCGATTTATATCTTGAATTACTGAGATAATATATGATTGCGGCTATATGAGAACACGAAGCCACAGTGCGTAACCCATTTGCACATGCTTGGCGCATAATACCACCATATCCAATTGAATCAGGTTTATACTCAATGTAGCATTAATAGGTCTTACTGCTTATATGCCTGGATCTTATCAGTTATTTAATAATATTTGGTTTCATTGTAATATACTTCAAATTAATATTATTACTATCATCCATCAACTAAGCCAAATAGCAAATCGCTTGACCTAACTGATAGGTTCCCAATAAAAAATTTGAGGTCCCTTTGAGTCATCTCTGGAAAGTTAATGATTTCGTGCGATGTCAGCTTGGTCGTTGTAATAGGACGTCTTGACCACCTGGCCGTCTCAGCTTCTTAGTATTCTTACCTTGATTAGATTTTAACATTCTTTCTGTTTGTGACAAAAAAAAAAACAATATATAATTATATGCTCTAGTATAGGCTAGGAGAGCGCCTTATACTTACTGCATTTGATATTAGTAAGTAAGAACAATTTAATTTTCACAAATCAACCTCTGATAATATCTCAAAATTCACACCTACTATGATACACAATAGTAAATGCGACACTCTTCCACCACAGTTCTAGGATATCGTAACTGATAGCGGACGCATACGCCCGCCTATGTGATAACTTTAATATACTCGATTCTTTCGATACTTCTCCATGTGATTGATAGTTTTCAAGATCCCTCGATAATATTGCAACGGCTTTTAGAAGCAGAAGATTATTTGATATTAATACTAAGACAGTCAAAGCGATACGAAGGCGATGGCGGCACGAAGGCGATACGAAGGCGACACCAACACCAAGGCGAAAGCAGTGACGACAGAAATAATGTCTGCAACGCGCATACTCCCATGGACGTTGTCATGGTCACGGATCATGCGCGTAGCAGACATTGCTGTTGTCGCCACTGCTTTCGTCTTAGTGTCGCCTTCGTATCGCCTTCGTGTCGCCATCGCCTTCGTATCGCTTTGCCTGTGTTAGCCCATAGAGTACGATACGCGCGCCTATAGGATATATGGCAATTATAATATTCAACTCTAAACTTCGATTTGACCAACTACTTCGAGAATTTCAACACGACTCGAGATTTTCGATATTTACTCGCAACGGATTTTAGGACAAAGGGATGATATATCCCATAGGCGTGCTCTATCAGTTTTTTTTTTTCGAGTTTTGACTAATTAAGAAAAAAAAGACAAGTGGTATAATAAAATTGTAGGGTGAGATCAAAATTACGCGTAAATTCGATCATTTAGCTACTAGATTTTAAGGTTATGAGCCAATAAAGTGAGAAAATATTAGAAAATCACCATTTTTTCGCAATTTGAGAATTTGTAAGATAAAAATAATTATTTTTATAATGATGATTCATAGCAAGAAAATAGATGGAAAAGCATACATCTAAGTATCTGATTTTGGTGGATAACAACCGTGGTATTTTCGAATTTTATCTTTATGAAAGAGTTAAATGGGGACTTTTACAATGAATTTTGATAATTTGAAAAAAGAAGTTGAATTACCAACTGAGCTTTGAGGTTATCTGCAAATAAATGAATAAAAAAACGGTTTTTTTTTCATTTTTCGATGCTTTCCACTCAGAAATTGAAACATCTGCCTTGGTCATTTAAAAGAATAAAAAAAATACATTAAGAAATACTATTTAAAATTTAGCCAAAAATTATTAACATAACCTGAAAAATTATTGAAAATTTCAATAATTTTTCCTGGGCTCAATTTTCAATTTAAAATTTTTAAAAAAATCAGGCTATTTTGAATTTAAAAGATACATCTTCATGAATTTTTTTTACATTTTTTAATGCAAAATTGCGTGCAGAAAAAAAAAGTCGAAATAAGCTTCTTTTTTAGATTTAAGAGGTGCTATGGGCCCTGGAAAGCTAAAAATTTGTATGAAGACATGTTTTTATATGCTTTATTATATATTATTTAGAGATAAGCTCAAGAGTGGCATATCCACTGTTTCCGACGACAATCAATTAAATGTATTACTTGAAATTGAAGAAAACCCTCATTTTTCAATTACAACTTTATCAAACTAATAAGCTAAATAACATCTGTCGTGGTGCTGTTCATAAAATTCTAAAAAGACCAAATTACATCCATATAAAATTAAAATTATACACAAACTCAATGAGTTTTGCGAAAATATGCACGAAATGTGTAATCGAAATAATGGATTTGAATATAATATCTTGTTTTGCGAGGCCACTTTTTGCTTAAATGGTACTGTTAATAGGCAAAATTGTTGTTATTGGGCAACAGAAAAACCAATTGGGCAATAGAAGTTTATACCCAGTATCCCCAAACAAGTAAATGAACTGGGATTGTTAGGAATACCATAGTAGGACCGTATTCTTTGATGGTATTGTGACGGGTGAGAGGTATTTAGAGATGTTGCAACCACAACTTACGTAGTTCCATTTTTAACTGCAACATTTCTAGATATCAATAATCCTGGTAAAATAGGTCCGACCATTTGCTTTCATCAGGATGGAGCAAGTCCACATTATGCTGTAGTGGTTAGAAATTTTCTAAATGCAACTTTTCCCAATCGCTAGATTGGACAACGCGGCCACATTGAATGGCCTGTGAGGTCACCAGATTTGAATCCGATGGACGTTTCTATTTGGGGTTATTTGAAAAGTAACGTATATTTGGTAGACCCAATTTGGTAGACCTCTAACAGAGAATTACACTAGAGATGTTGTCAAACATAACCCAAGAATTCATTGGATGACTTGGATACTGTCAACTAAACCAAGGAGCTCAATTAGAACATTTGTTGCTATTATGTTATTTGTTTATCTTTAATATAAAATGACTTATTTAATAATTTTCTTTGTAAATTAAATTTTGAAGTAAATTTCAAGAAATACACTCTCTATACTGAAGTTTGAATGTGATGAGTTTAGTACGGTCATACTCAGAAAAATTTAAGCTTTAAATTTTTTAGAAAAAAATATGCCCTTCCGATTTAAAAAAAAATATCGATGAGGTCACATCTACTAAATAATTCAAAAAATTCGAAATAATTCCCATTAAAACCATAAAACAAGGCAGCCACGTTCCATCCTAACATTAACTATACCAACCAGGTCCTAGCACTCACGACATAATTAAAACTGGGTTTTAAAGAAAGGAAAAAAACTTTCGTCTTCACAGATTTATCGACGGCCTAGGATATTATCTGAAGACAAGATCTATTTGCAAGTTTCTGCATGAATTCGTAGGCTTAAGGCCCATCTCTGTTATATATCTTACAGATACCATGCTTTTGGCACTGATTTTGTTTAGTACGTACATTGATATATACTCGAGATGCAATCTAAGAAGTTCGGAAACTGAGACGACCGGTCAATATACATTTAACTTCAAAACTTTAAAGAAATTGAACAAACCCTAATATGTGCAAACAAATACCGAAAAGACGAAAATCAAAACATCGTATTTTGATTTTAATAACAATATTCGAGGAAATATATAGACTTATAGGAAATATGTTTGACAGATTGAGCGTACAATTTTAATTAATATTCTTATTTTTATTTTAAAGTCGTTAGTCTTATCTACTAAATTTCTTGTTCAAATATAACTGTATTTTTGTATAAGTCCGATATTTTTAATATCAATGAATGAAGCATTTATGTTAAAATATTTTATAAAAATACTTACTCTGTAACTTCAAGCTGATCTGCAACTTCAACCGAACCCAACTTATAATAAACTTTATGTAGAATTTGATGACCTTGTCCTCCTGATCCTCTACCATCAATTTGTGCGATAATAAAATCTTTGTTGCCTGATAGATATGTGTTCCAATCGATTCTCCATCTTTCAGTAACCAATTGGCTTCCAGGTCCTCCATAAACTTGAACTATTAAGGGATATCTTGTAATTTCGTCTTCTCGTAGACCAGGGGGAAGATGAAGACGAACATGTGCTTGATATCTATTAATATAAGAGTTTTGTGAGAAAAAATGTAACAAAAACGATAAAGATACGTTAATATTTAGGTATTATTTATTAATCTTTGTGTAACTTTTTTCAAAATAGACTGGGGTACAAAATTAATTGGAAACCCAGATTTTTTTGTTTTATGTTGGTGTTTAGATTCAAACTTGTTTAATTTGTTTAAATTGAATTTTATGTCATATTAGCGATAAAGTTTTCTTCTTGTTTGAACCTGTTTAGATGTGTTGTGCGAACAACTAAACACTTTTACACATACTTTTTCTTACGCGCTATCTCAGAGTTATAAGTTCGGCTGTAGGTTTTTGTATTGTCTATGTGTCTATTGTGTTTAAAACTTGCATTAAGAAAATTATGATCGCAAATGCTTTCTATCTATAAAATACATCGGAGTTTCTCGAAGTACAGTGTTTGGACAATACACCAGGAGGCCAGGTCAAGGTAGACGAAGACCCACAAGTCAAGTTGAAGATCGCTTTCTTATGTTACAAGCGTTACGCGATCGTACATTATCAGCACCAGCACTTGTTCAACGATTAAATGATCTCCATAGAAACACAGTTTCCGTTTATACCATTCAAAGACGCTTAAATGAATATGGATTAAGATCCAGAATACCTGTAACCGGACCTTTATTAACAGCAGATCATCGGAGGCAACGTTTACACTTCGCTCGCGAACATCGTATTTGGGGTGTTGACGATTTGAGTGCTGTGATTTTCACGGATGAATCAAGATTTAACAGATACTTATCAGATGGGCGGCCTAGAATATGGAGAAGAGCTGGTTAACGTTATCAGCAATATTGTTTTACTCCTAGAGTTCAATTTGGTGGAGGTAGTATAATGGTGTGGGCAGGAATTTCCCTAGAGGCTCATACAGAACTTGTTACAATTCAAGGGGACAATTGGAACGCTCAACGGTATATTAAGCCATGTTTGAAAGATTAGGTAGTGCTATTTGCCTTATTTGTTGAAGAAAACTTTCGTCTAATGCAAGATAACGGTCGTCCGCAAATCGCAAGTTTAACACGGGATTACTTGGATGAAGTTGGGATTCGTTTATTGCCATGGCCCCCAAGGAGTGCAGACCTAAATCCAATATAGCATGCATGGGATATTCTTGGACGACATATTCGACGTAACCATGGTGAATTTGAAACCAAAAATGATTTGGAACAAGCAGTTTGTGATGAATGGGAGCAATCCGAGGTATACCTGATCAAATGAGAGCCGTAATTAGGGCTCGTGGAGGTAGTACACTCTACTAAATATCGTTTTCCATAAAAATTGTTTATATTAAAATAAAAAATAATTTTTGTTTCTTTGCAGATTTTAAAATTGTTTATTGTTTTTTCTGTGTAACATTCTTGAGTTGTAATAAATTTGATTTTTAAATTTTGTTTATTCTTAAATACTTAATTGGGAACATCTTTAACTGTTTTAAACGCCAGTTTTTAGGAAAAATCTGAGTGTCCGGTTAATTTTACACCCCAGTGTATATAAATAACTGCTATAAGAATATTTTTTTTTCTCTTCTTCTTAAAGTGCCTATCCGTTCCGGATGTTGGCGATCATCACGGCTATCTTTACTTTGTTTATTGCAGCGCAGAACAGTTTAGTGGTAGTCGTTTTTTTTAATGTTTTTTTTAATGTTCCTAATGTTTTTTTTAAACAAAAATTAATTGTAAGTTAATGAATTAGGTATAAGTTCTTCTTGACATTGTGCCGTTGTCTATCAGCCGCCTGCGCGATATTTCTTCTTTAGTCCAGTCTAAAAAGAGTTCACAAATACAGTACCTTCATTATCCTAATGACCTCCTAAAAATAATGATAAAGTAATACAAATCATCATCATTATCAACCTGTATGCTTCCACTACTGAACATAGGTGTCCCTCAGCTCTTTTCATTTGTTTCTATCTTGTGTGGCTTGCATCCAGTTATTGCTAACACGCTTCAGGTCATCAATCCATCTATTTGGTGGGCGTCCTCTGCTCCATATTGTTTCTTGTCTTGGTTTTCACTCGACAATACGTTTTGTCCATCGGTTGTCTGATAATATAGCGATATGTTCTGCCCAATTCTGGCAGATGTGCCAATGATGGCATCTGTTGTTTTTGTTCTACAATGTATTTCTTTGTTTGGGATTCGGTCCCTCAGAGATACACCCACACCTTGCGCTCCATAGCGGTCTGAGTCACGCGAATCTTATTTGCTACCTTTTTTGTGAGTGTTAATGTTTCCGCTTTATAAGTGAGTACAGATCAAAGATTTTCCTTTTAAGGCATGCTCAGGCTAATCCTACGCAAGATAGTAGCTCACATGCCTGGTTATCTCTGCCCAACCGAATGCCTAAGTACTTATACGATGTAGTATGTACAATATCCCTTCCATCAACAGCAATATTTGGATTTAGTTCCAGATTAGTCATTATTTGCGTCTTCTTTATATGAATATTTAGTTCAACCTCCAAGGAAGCGTGCTATAATTTTTCAAACATTACTATTGCATTATCCATACGATTGGCTATAAGGACGGTGTCATCTGAAAATCTCAAATAACTGAGCGTTTCCATTTATGTTGATACCATACTCGTTCAGATGTGCCTTCTTACAAGTATGTTCTAAAAGCGTCGTCCATACCTTTAGAGAGACGGTGTCTCCTTGACGTACTCGTCGCTGTATACAGAACTTATTTGTTTCTCGTTCAGATAGTCTTACGCTAGCTGTGGCATTTTGGTAGATATATTTAATTATGTTAGTGTAGCGAGGATCTGAACAAGTCCATCTGAATAAGTTGGCCGCCTTTGAATTTTGGTGTTACAGAAGAATCCTACGAATATCATGGATTCAAAAAATGTCAAACGTGGAAGTAACTAGAAGGATAGGAAATGAGGCGGAAATAATATTAACTATCAAAAGACGAAAACTTAAGTACTTAGGACATGTGATGAGAGGGCAAAAATACACATTATTACAACCTATTATGCAAGGCAAAATCCGAGGAAAGCGAAGAATATCCTGGCTTAAGAACTTAAGGGGATGGATTGAATGCAGTAGTGCAGAACTTTTTGGAGCAGCAGTCAACAGAGTGCGCATAGCCATGATGATTTCCAACCTTCGATAGAAGATGGAACTTAAAGAAGAAGAAGCGAGGATCTATTCGGCATTCTGTCAATGCTTTCAACATTTTCTGATTGCTTATGGTATCGAATGCTTTCTCATAGTCGACAAATATCAGTGCTAATGGTTTGTTGTATTCTGTAGACTTCTCCATCATTGTCTTCTATATGAAAAAATAAATCTTCATTTGTTAAAAATTCATAATTTATCAGGACCGACTTAAATCCTAATTACATCTTTTTGCAAATTTTTAATATTCTAAATTCTAATAATTTTGTTCTGAAGCTATTTTCTTGTGGCATCTGGTAATTACTGTTTTAATGGGAATTTAGATAATTAAGATATCTCTTGGTGTGTATTGGTTTTCTATACACCTGAGTCTCATATCCAGTATCGTTCTTAGAGATTAAAACATCCAGGAAAGGTAGTCTGTTATTATAGTGGCAGTTCGACTCGAGCAGCCGAACAGTACGGACGTGAGAGAGAAGCGTGCTTAGGTGGGGGCGACTGACCTATTGTCAACGGAGCTTTTCAGCTCCCGGTGGGTAAGACACCGAGTGTGGCATAGGCACTTGTCCTACATATTAGCGAAAAGCGGATGCGAGGTTGTTACTAGTTAAACCGTCGAGGAGCTGTTTTTATAGGCTCCTCGCGGAGGCTATAATAGCTTCGCGTTTGCGAAGAATTCGGGATCACCTCAGTGTGTCGTCAGGGATGACACTGTAAGGCCTTGACATTTGACAAGGTCGGACAGAAACGGCCCCTGCTCCTGAGGTGTGAGAAACAGGAAGAGGATCCCTCACTGTGAATACAGGGAGTGAACTACCGCGAGGTACCTGGGACGGCACCCAGTAAGCCGTACTGACAGCGGTCAGTCGGTGGAAAAAAAACAGAGTCGTCTAAGTAGAATTTTCTTATATCTTATGAACTATTTGTTCACTGCCTTAAGGCAATATGAGTGATATTCCCCCCCCAGAAAGTGTTGTCACGCAGGTGACAACACAAGAAGAAGAAGAGAATGATTTAGCCGAATCATCAAACCCCTCTGTTGACAGCTCGATCGAGCTATATAATAAATTTATTAAATCGACTAATCCCGCGATCGACGACATAGAAATCGTAATATCTGACGATGACTCCTATCTGCCCGAGTCGGAGGAAGAAAAAAGCGAAATCGACACCGATGACGATATCAATACGATGGACGCCATCGACGAAGAGCCGAGCCCAGCTGCAGAATCGCGCGAAGCCCCACCCCCAACTGTAGTAGAGACACAACCCGCCGTGGACAACGTCTCCAAAAATGAAGCCGAGCCCGAAATCGGCAAGAAAATGAAAAGGCTAAGGCCCAAAGAAGACTCTTCGGAAGACGAAGAAGTAAAGAAAAAGGCCAGAGAAATGGCGGAAAGGGAAAAGGCCAATGAGCTTTTAAGGTCGGTCAATGTACTGACGGAACAGATCAAATCCCTTAAAGAAGAAAGCCGTATCCGCGAGGAAAAGGCAAATAAACAAATCCAAGACCTTCTCGCTCAGATGACTGAGCTGAGAAACGAAAACAAAGAAAAGGACAAGGAGATACAAAAACTTGTACAACATATAATGGCATTAACAGCAGCCAAGGAGAAAGAAGAGTCAATAACGGAAATCGACCCGTGGAAAGCCTCCCTCGATAATGACGTTGTAAAGCTAGTGGAACTAGGAATCGGTTCACCTCCCCCCGTAAAGCCATCCGGTAGCAAAGGCAAGCCTAAAGAGCCGGAAAGAATCATAACAACCAAAGAACCTGCAGGTTGGACACAAGTCCAAAACAAAAAAGGAAAAAAGACAGGCACCACTACTGAGAAATCAGACAGTAGTGTGAAAACAAAAATAAGCGTCGCCGAAAAGCAGACGCAGATAATAAATCAGCGGAAAGAAATCGAATTTAACAAGGCTGCGAAAGAGGCTCATGAAAGAAGCCAGAAAAAGAAAACTGCCCAAAATAACTTGAGCAAAAATAGCCAAGTTGAAAAAGAAAACGACGTACCAAAAGACTCACCGCAAACAAGCGAGGAGCCTATAGTAAAAGAGCCGAAACCACCGGCGATAATCCTAAAAACTGTAGGAGAACACCAAAAAATCCTGCAGAGAGCAGCCAACCAAGGCATAATATCAGTCAATAAGTTTGCACGATCAGGCAGATCGATTGTTATTAACACAAAAACCAGAAAAGATTACCTAGGAATGGTACACATCCTAGAAGAACACAGTCCAAAAGTAGAATTCATCGCATATCCCATAGATAGCGATAAACTAAAAAGAGTCATTATAAAAGGGCTATCTGCTACTACTAGCACAGTAGCAATTAAAGACGAACTATACAATAAAGGAATAGAAGCAACAAGGGTGATCAATATGATCTCCAAAAAAGCTGATAAAAAAGTACTGCCACATTTCATCGTTACCCTCAAAGAGGAAGACGTTGCAAAAATTAAAAAAATATCTGATATATGCTACATGCGCATCTATGTGGAGGATGAATTCAAAATCACAAAAGACACCCTACAGTGTTATAACTGTCAAGGGTTCTATCACAGCTCAAAGGCTTGCCATTGCGGATCCAGATGTGTAAAATGCGGAGAAAACCACATCAGTAACGACTGTGAGAAAAGCCGGGAAACCGACCCCAAATGTGCAAACTGTGGTGAAGCGCACACAGCAAATTATAGAGGATGCTCTAAGGCACCCAAAAAGAAAACACCTGCCCCAACAAGATCGGTAGGAAGACCCATAAACAGCGCTCCAATCAACAAAGGAGTCAGCTACGCACAGGCAGCGAAAAAATCCGCTGAAACCACCTCAGAATCTCCAGCACAACCAAAAGAAGTGTCGGTACAGGACGCAGCTACCCTCATCGCAAACTTCCATACAGAGTATAATAACAAAATGATGGAAATGATGTCCATGATGGACAAAGCAACAAAAATGATGACTGCATTTGGAGAAGCCGTCCGAAAATGTTAGCAAACCAAAACGAAGATCTACGCATTGGGTCATGGAATTCCGGCGGAATATTCAAAAAGATCAACCTTCTGGATGAAATAATAAACAGATTAGAGCTCGATATCGTAGCCCTTCAAGAAACCAAACTAGTGGAAAGGAAAAAAACAAAATTTCCAGGCTACGATATCTATAGAACGGATCATAGAGCATTATCAGGAGGAACAGCTATATTAGTCAAAAGGGGACTCGAACACGAGCACATCCCAACACCAGACGGACTGGTGACAATGGAAGCCACAATTATTCGACTTAAGGCCAACAACGAAACACTAAAAATAGTGTCAGCTTACGTTAGACCACATGATCCGATTTTCAACGAAGATTTGAGCCTAATACTGAACTCAGAAGAGCCAACTATAATTATTGGAGACCTAAATGCTAGATCTCCCAATTGGTCTGACAGGACGACCAACCGAAACGGAAGATATCTCTGCAACCATCTCGAGAACAGACCGAACACATATGTCATCGGACCAACAGAACCGACATGTTTCCACGGAGAACTCCCTACGTATCTCGACATTGCAATCCTACACAACGTGGGTCAACAATACGAGATACACTCTCTAAATGAAGGCGATTCGACACATAACCTAATCGTCCTGACCCTGGGCGCAACAGAATTGAACTATTTGCAGCCCCACAACAGAAAGAAAACAAGTTGGCCAAACTTTAGAAGAATTGTGAGCGAGAACATCGGTAACATCCCAACAATTAATAATATTACAGAACTAGAAGACAGTGTAATAAAACTAGAACAAGCAATAAACAATGCTATCGATGCCAGCTCCAAAACCGAAACAATCACAAGACAAAAAGGAAGATTCAGGGATATAAGTATAGAACTTCAAAACCTAATCAAAGAGAAAAACCGGAAAAGAAGAAGAGCCTACCGCACAAGAATGGTAGAAGACAAAAGGATTGCAAATGAGCTAGACAGGGAAGTGAAAAAACAACTTCAAAATCATAGAAATGAAAGCTGGGACTCCTATATCGATGAGCTAAATCCTAACAAATCCGCCTTCTGGAAGTTATCTAAAATCCTTCGAAAGGACAAGAAACCCATACCTCCCCTACACGGAGTAAACGGGATTGTCCATACGGAAATCGACAAAGCCGAAGTCATGAAGGACGAACTAGAAAGGGCGTGTAGAAACAACGAAGACCCCGACGATGACATAGACTTTGAAGAAGAGGTAGAAAGAACAGCGAGAAGACTTAGAAGGAAAAAGGGCAGAATAGGTATTACACATACATCTCCCGAAGAAATAAAGGAACTTATAAAAATGACAAATGCCAAAAAAGCCCCAGGACCCGACAACATCACAAATAGGGCGCTGAAAAATCTACCAACAAAAGCTATTGTTTATATCACTAACATAATAAACAACATGCTAAAACTACGATATTTCCCAGATAGGTGGAAAGAGGCACACGTAATAATGATTGCAAAACCTGGTAAAAACGGCACATTTCCGCAAAATTATAGACCTATCAGCTTATTATCATCTATAAGCAAGATAGCGGAAAGAGTTATACTAAAAAGACTTAATGAAGAATCACAAATGCTAGGAACCATACCAGAGGCTCAATTCGGGTTCAGAAGCGAACACTCCTGTGAATTACAGGTACTACGACTTACAGAATTCATCACCAAAGGATTTAATGAAAAAATGTACACAGCTACAGCTTTTCTGGACGTCAGCAAAGCCTTCGACAGAGTCTGGCACCATGGACTCATCTATAAAATGAATGAATTTGGTTACAGTGAGGCGATGACATGCCTCCTTGCGTCATATCTTGCCAACAGAAGGTTCAGAGTTCGAGTAGGGGCAACCCTATCCGAAGTCGGGACCCTGGAGGCGGGTGTTCCTCAGGGAGCGGTGCTGTCGCCGTACCTGTACACCATCTATACGGCCGACACGCCAAAAGAGCCAGGCTCTCTGTACTCTGAGATAGCGCGT
>NW_027314014.1:0-18268 GCF_040954645.1 Diabrotica undecimpunctata
CGCGCTATCTCAGAGTTTAATAATATATTCAATGATTTTGATATACTTAATTATTTAAGATTATGGACAAACTTGTTTATTGATATCCTGGTTTACCTGAGTATTACTGTGTTCTATCTATTACATACTATTAAGGCTATAAATTTGATTTATTAGTTCTGCATTTTTCTTCCTTTAGCAGAAACCAGACCACTATAGCATGCCTTTACGTTTACCGTTAGTTTAATAAGGACTCCACTGGCAAACACCACTTAAAGTTCGAAAGCAATAACCTCGCAAGTTTCAATTTTCATTCAATAAAATTAACACCGTTTGAAATCTGTTGTCTACCTGAGCTTTCAAACAAAAACGAGTCAATAAAAGTCGCACGCAGCTTGGGTCAAAGGTTTCGTCGAGCTTTTACTGCAGAGCCAGCGACTTTGTCGACTATGCGGTGCTTTTTCTATTCTGCCGTGTATCGTCCACTACACTATTAAAAAATTTGAATTAAAATTCTAACTTCAAATTTTTAAACGATGATATTTTAATTAAATATAAGCTTTTTTTTTTACCTGAACAAATTTTTTGCGGCACTTTTTCCACTAAATATTTTATGAATGGGACTAAATCACAATGAAATGTGACAATCGTTTCCACAGAAATTCCTAAAATAAAATTGTTAACAATTTTTATATTTAGGAAATTTCAATTACCAGAAAAAGAAATCTGTTGTAAAATTCTCTGTTTTTGGTATAGAATGCATGCTCGTTTGGTGGCTATAAAGTTTTTCACGCAGATATTGTCACATTCGCTAAAAGGTATTTATATATAGGTATTGATCAATGTAATTATTTGATCTTTATTTTACATTGTTGGGTTTGGTTTTGGTTTCGGGTTAGTTTTTTTAAATGGTGTTGTACAGTGAGGGACAAGATCTATGCGAAATTTTAAAAACCGACCTACTGGTAATCCGGCATTGATACCTATTATAACACAGACCCCCAGAGATATTTACAGAGTTGAACTAATCGCGATCTGAACACTGATACGCGAGCACTAAAAGCAGCACTGATCACAATGGCTGGGTGCTGTTGAAGGCGTAACTCCCACTGCTGTAGGCTCTGTCAGGATCGGTGAGGTAGGTAAATCATATAAAATATTTTATACGCAGTTTAAAATCATCGGTTATTAAATTCGTTAAAGCGTGAAAATGTGGCTCTCATTTAATATTCAATGTAACAGTTTGGTCTTAAAATAAATTCAACTATCTGGGTAGTACAATAAGAACTAGAAAAGTTAAATATACTTAAAACATTCTTAAGTTGTTTATAGTAATTGTAAGATGTACCAACGTCAACAACAACATCAAAGTTAGAAAACCAATTAAGATTAGCACAGAAAGAAAATGACAAAGCAATATTTGAAACAAACTTGATAGAAAGCATTGAAAATACGTACATCATATGATAAAGGTCGATTGTAGATATTTAAATAATAAATAGTAAATATTTAAGAACAATCTCCTTTTCTTGCCCACGATAAAAAAGCATAGCCTACATAATATCAGTAGCGATAATGGATCAGTAGCAACTATTGAAAAAGTTGAATGTAGAGTACGAATTCACATGAAACTGTCTGAACCTTTTAAAACAAATAACGGACTGCGCCAGGGAGACCCTCTCTCCTGCATACTGTTCAATCTGGCTTTAGAAAAAGTAATACATATTTCACAAATCACAACCACTGGTTCAATACCTAATAAATTAGTGCAAATCCTGGCCTATGCTGATGATATCAATATTGTTAGGAGAACGGAAATCGCTGTAAGAGAGGCGTATTTAGGATTAAGAGAATCAGCTACAAAAATTGGTTTAATAATAAACACCAACAAAACGAAGTATATAAAATAAGCACGCAATCACAAATACTAATAAAAAAAATAGATAGCTCAGCCGGTCTACTTGCTTCATCGCAAAAGCGTATTGATCTGGAGACAAGGGTATTTATGACTAAATTAATTTGTGAAGGTGGATTGAGAGAGTTGACATGCAAATAACGATTGGTATGAGTGGTTTTTCGATAAACAGCGTAAAGAAAACGTTGGGATTGGCTTTTCTTTATGATAACATCGAGAAACGGCAGAGAAGAATCAATTTCCACCTCCATCGTGAACTGAGTACATGGATGTAAACCATTCAGATGGGTTTAAAAATACACCAAAGCATCCCTACATTGAAAAATATTTTATTAAAGTTTGCTTCATCTCATCGTTATTGAATTTGTTTCATTAAAGTCAGATTGATACCGAACCCAAAGAAATAACATGTTGAAAATGTTGGAAAACGTAATTATCAAAGTTCTTCTCTCCGCTACTTTTCACTGCAACAATAAGAAATCTATGACGAAAAACAGCTCGCAAAGTAGCTAAAACTTTTAATTAAGATATCGGACGCCACTGGGCTTCAGCCGTGCTCCTGCTAACGAATCCTCGTTAGACGAAAAACGTGATTCCATTGTTAGACTAGAAAGTAATATTGCGATTTTTTATTCCAAACTAGTTCAGACTGATTATATTTAATTGGCAAAAATTTGTACTTCGCATTTTCTGTAATATACTTCCGAGTTTAGAATTGCCGAGCTTCCGATAGAACAACGAAGAGTTTGAAAATTCACAATTGAAGCTCTCTAATCTACGCAAAAACACTATGTGGTGTAATTCGAAGTAAGTATTACATAAACTGACACACACTCACTGAACTTTTCCTTATAACAATTTTCTGTGGCAAAAAGATTTTTTGTCTAATGCCATCTCTCTATCTCACACACACACACACACACTCACTGAAGGACAAAATTTTTGGAAACAAAAAGTCTCATGAACCACATCATAATTTCATCATGATAGCCAGACAATGATTTCATAATGGTCTTGTTTTCTTAATCTGATTTTTTAATCGTCCAAAATTGATTTCTGTATTTTTAGAGATTCCATTGTTTATGACTTTCGTGATCGGTACTTAAATCGTTAATAAGTATTCATGAAAAAGTGTTTCCCTATATTTTCGAGTAGTTTTGAGACAAGGCGAAGAGCTCGAGTTGTTTCAGAAAAATATTCCCATAAGATTTTTTCCGTATTCCCTTTTATGAGATATCTGGTGTTATTACCTATCACCTACACTTCGGATATCTATATATATATATATATATATATATATATATATATATATATATATATATATATATATATATATTATTGTGATATTTAAAGTCTTGGTGCGCCAAGCAATAATTAGCTAATTAAATTTTTTTGATTAATTAAAATTATTTAAATGATATGATTATGACTCTATCACAATTTTTAATTCTTTTATCTCAGGGTTAAATTCGTGCTTCAATATCTATGCTATTACATGTGAAAGGTAAGGTCCAGAGAATACCGGAATAATAAAAAACACATATGATCTAACACTATATATGAAATAAAAATTTTGAAATAATTCACACTCAAAAATTTTCAATAAACAAATCTCATATAAGGATTCTCAAAATTTTGTTCTCCGTAACGCGCTATCTCAGAGTAAAACTCAAAATCCCAACCAAACTATTCTAACTCTCCTAATCAAAATATTTATATCCTTTCTAAATTACGTGTAAAAATTGTGTTATCAATAAAAGAAAAAAACTGCAGAAAACAAAAATATCTCTCTCTGATGATGAGTGGTCCAAATCCTTGTTCCTTGTAGACTGTATTATCTCCTCTCAACCGCTCCCTATGTAATCAGCAATCTTACAACAGATTATTGCAAGTATATCGTCCTTAATGATCTCCTTCAAAAGCAACAATCATTCAAATTATGATAGCCTTTCTCCTCTCGATAAACTGAATCTCTCGTTGGCCCGAGTGAAAAATTGACTCTTGGAATATCTTCTCTTTACGATAAACTGAATCTCTCGTTGGCCTGAACAGTGACTCTTGGAATATAAGTAGGAAAATATGACTTACAATATTTTGCTGCTTCAGCTTCTGTCAAATACACTAACTCCACAAAAAACTCACTAACATTCAACACTACTGTTTGCTACTTCTTGGGAACCACCAAAGAACAATCCCTGTTCGTCTTACAGACTTGGAAAATCAACTGATTATCTTTTCTCTCTCCTCAATCTCGCTAAACTTTTTCCTACATACTTATCCCACCTTTTTCAATCTCCGCCAATCAAAACTCGTCACAATTCCCCCATTTTTTCATTTCGATAACAAACAAATTTTTACCTATAATTATAAAATTTCCTAAAACTTATTTACAAATAATATTTTCTATAATTCTTAAAAACTAACAAAAACCTCTTTCTAAAATCTCTTCTATTTGTCTCTAATCACTGCATTAATGTATTTTGGAAAACCCGTTTCAATTGTCTTTGGATTTCACTTAAAATTATGCGGGTCACTCAAACGCGCTATCTCAGAGTGTCACTCAAGTATAACAAAGAAATAATTTATGTATAGCTTACATTTTGTTTAGTACAGGTAATCCAAGAATTTAATAACTTTCCTTCTTTGAAATGTTTGTTGTTTATTATCTTACTTATCTGAATTATTTTAATGTTTTTGAACTTTGAAATATTTTAATCAAACCAATATTTTTCTCGATTTTACATATCATAACAATATATATATATATATATATATATATATATATATATATATATATATATATATATATATATATATATATATATATATATATATTGCTCGTAGATCAGGCTTTGATAATATGGCATAAGAAATGCGGAATAATGTACATACCAGTACAACAAAATATATTATGTGTAAGACCGTGTTTAAGAGTTGTACGACTTTTAAGAATTTGGGGTTAATAATAAGCCCAGTTGGTACTTATATGAAAGATATAAAAATCAAAATAGCACATGGAGTGATATGGAACAACACTCAAACCAAAGAAAACAAAAAAAAAATCTTTTAGAGTATAGTGGTGAATATGGATATCATTACGGGCAATGGTAACAACAATACGAAATAAAATAAAAACAGTTGAACTGAACTTTATGAGAAGAAACAGCCAAGATGAAAATCTTGACCTGGAAAAAGATTTTAATGAAATTAAAATTAATGTAAAAAGAAAATATGAGTCATTAATAACAAACCAAACACATCTTTCCCTGGACTAACAGAAGGTGTGTCAAACTCAATTTTTGTTTACAATGAGGGTGGAAGATTCTATGACCGAGATAAGTTAAGGCCGGCAAGTCGGGCGGGCATAATCTTATCACTTTGTTACCTGAAATATGAAGTATTTTGACCCAAAAATATGAAGAGTGTCTGCTGTAAATAAAAGTTTATTTAATAAACCGGAAATAAAAGTAAATAAAGAAGAGGGATTTTATAAAGATACAATAGAATCACGACAAATGGATTGTCCTACAGCAAAAGTGAGATAAAAATATACAAGGGGTTTAGTTTCAGTTCATAAAGATAATCAAATTATTATATTTTTCCCAACGTTAATTCAGTGTAAACAATAGTCAGATATTAAACTAAAATTTTTAGACTAAAGCGAGATTTAGACAAAATTTTAGTGCTTATAACTTTTTACATGGCGCATATTTCTCTAAAAGCTGCACATAAATAAAAAGTTTAAACTTATTTTGACAATTTACTATTGAAAAAAATTAAATAAACTTTTTTTTTTCATTGATTTAAAAAGCAATAAACAAATGGCTTTTTACCCTTGCATACTTACAAGCACACAGCGGGCTAGTACCTGTTGACATGGCTAGTGCTAAACAGTAGCTATTTAGCACGCGCTATTATTATATTTTTATTATATTATATTTTATATATTATGGCTATATTTTTATTATTATACTGAGAAAGCTAAAATTTCAATGATTGCTCGATGCAGGCTTAATAATGACAACGTACTAGGACGCCGTGTACGTTTGATACTTTGAGGATAAACTATTTGTTTATTATTTGTTACCTCAATGAAAAAGAAAGTTTCTTCCATTGTTGGATGTAAGTTGTAAGAAAATAGTTGTAGGTTTACATCAAAGAACAGCAAGAAACATTACTAACTTAACAATTTAATTTCGACTTTGTCGAAACGACGTTAAAACAACTACTTTTCTCAAAACACAATTTTTCTAGGCGGGTTCAAACTAGGAAAACCGCAGAAATTATATATATATATATATATATATATATATATATATATAATTATATACATATCGTTTCTCCTGATTCTCCATGTGCCATCTCCATTCATTACTTACGGCACCAAAACTCTTTCGGTCGACTTAACTAAAAGAAATTAGGGGAGGCCCACGCTCAACTTTGGACGCAGAAGGCTTTGATGATAATAATATATATGATTATGTCGTGACTGTACAATTATGTAAACTTTTTTATTCTTGGGGAATGCGGTCAATTTGTTTGGACAAGGGACTAAAAAAGTTGAGATCTATACTACAAGAGGCAACAACTACTATCCTACAGGGCTTTTGAATAAACTCATTTTGGTTCTCCTTTTCCTTTGCCATTTTCTGACAACCAAAATTTTCATAACAATGAGGTGAATGAGGTCCGACAACTGACACTGACATTGACACAGAACACATCAGAGATACCACAATCTATATTAACGTATGGTTGCCTACCCTATGTTCAAGTTTTCACACCTAAGCTATTGGACATTTTCAAAAATGTTAGTGGCTTAAAAATTGCAACTATGAATGTGAAAACGATATCGAAGTTGTACACAAAGACAAAGGATCCTTTCACAATACAGGAGTCATCTAATGTTGTTTATTCTATACCGTGTGCAAATTGTAAAAACGTTTATATCGGAGAATCATCTCGTAATTTTCACAGTAGAGTAATTTCACATCGCAGCGACATAAAAACCAGAAAGATAAACGCATGTGCGCTCACAGAATATGCATTAACTTTAAAACATGAATTTAATTTCGAAGATTTCTGTATTTTGACAAAGGAAAAAAACCATTCAAAACGTGTTTTCTTGGAAATGTGTTTCATAAAATCCAATACGTCTTGTATAAATAAAAAGTCAGACATAGATAAATTGAGCAACATTTATTGTTACTTACTGACAAAACATCAAAAATAAAATAAAGATTTACTATAACCACCACTTTATACACACCATAATACACCTGCATACAAGGCATATTGCATACTATCAAGACAGGTTTAATATACTACTTCCATTAATATAACAGCAAGAACTCCCAATTACTTTTTAATCATATTATTTTTGTTTTTTTTTCTGTTCTCTATGGATCAGTCAAAACACACCATTAAAAGATGTCACAAACAAAATTTCAACTATCTTTTAAAGTGTATTTTGTCCATTATTTTACATGTTATGTTTTATATGTGTGTTTTTAATGTTGAGTGTCATAGCTTTGTACTAGTAAGTTGATTAGTAAGTTGACTAGTAAGTTGCACTGACAATTTGTGATATGTTGTAAATATTTACACATTCTTCTAATTACAGTGTCTTGAAGAAGGAATAAAACAATTCCGAAAGCTAGACCAAAAGTCAAAAGAGTGTTTCTGTAACATCCTGGCCAAACCTTCTGACTGAAGCCCTAATAAACTGTGTTGTTTGGTTAAATCGACAGTCAATAAAATCCAGTATTTCTTGTATATATATATATATATATATATATATATATATATATATATATATATATATCGAAAAGGAGACGACTGTCAAATTTTAATAAAAAACGTAGTTTTAGATTTAGACCAGTAATGAAAATAATTAAGTAGAGAGGTCTACGTTAAAAAAAAACTAAGAATAAATTCTACCGATTTATATAAGTAACGAACAAAAAGGGCAAACAAAAAAGTTACAAATCTGAATTCTCTGCGTTAAAATAGTAAGACGGGAAAAACCATTGTGTACAATCCATTTCGTCTGTCGCCTATAAGAAAAACCTCCAGCTTTCGATATTTCTCGAGTGAGGAAAAAGTATTAAAGAGAGAAGAAATCAATAAGGACAATGAAAACAACTTGCTTTATGATATTGACTTTGGAGAGTGTTTTCAAGGAGGAATGGTTGATGCAGCAGTATTGTCCGAACTGTGAAATGGAATGGACAATGGACATATTGATCGTTCTTATTAGACTTTATACCCGTGTCACATATCGAATAGTTCGATACTTTTGTCAAAATGTACTTCTATATACAGGCGTCACGAAAAAATAATAAAATTGCCGTGTTAAAAGATTGTAAAGGATACATTGAGCACTTATCTGTAATAGTTTCAATATTAAGTGGTCTTATTTCTGATTAAATTAGTGTATCTATATACAGGGTATAGCAAAAATAGCTTTTAAAATAAAATGCATATATTGGAGCCAAAAATAGATTGACTGCACCCAATTTATCCAATATTCGATTTGAAAATGCATGATATTACCGTTTGGATGAAAACAGACAACAAACAATTATTGTATTTAAACGGGAGTGTGACATTTTACTAAGAATAAGTGCTTTAGAACTTTATCATGTTATTAGAATAGAATAAAATGAAATATGTTTTATTGTCACTGAAAATTTTACAATTTTATGGACAAAGCTTTTATAAGTTAAAAAAAGTAATAATAACAATAACAATTAAAATTTACTAAAATTACATAAATCGTTAATATCACAAACTATATTGCAAATTGTATAATAAAACCTTACGAACCAGTTTACGAATAAGTTTAAGTTTAAGCTGCTGCATGTGATACCCAAATATATATAAAAATACTTTGTTAGTTGTACCTAAACTGTAGTTTCTTAATTATTCGTTGAGAAACACTTGAATAATAATATTGAATAATAAGGTCTTTTATATAGATAGGCTTTTGTCAATTTACGGAATTAAAGGAAAGAAGTTGCAGATTTAAGTTGCAAAGGGAGATGGTTGTATAATTTTTTTGCCGAATATAATATAGATTTCTTTACTAACTCAGTGGATGGGATTGGTAAATACACATCAAAGCTTGAATTTCTAGTGGAGTAGTCATGACTACATCTTGTTGGAAAAACATGTAGGTGTTTACGAATTAAGCAAACAGTTTCTAGAATATATAGAGACGGAAAAGTTAAAATCCCGTGATTTTTTAAGTTGCTTTTGCAATGTGTTATTGTACTGAGGCCAAAAAATACCATATTGCTCTTTTTTGTAATTTAAAAATAACATCAGATTAGGCTGCTTTATTAGAACCACAAAAAGGACGGCCATATCGAAGATGAGACTCAAACAAAGAAAAGTATGTTATTTTGGAAGATACCAAATTAATTTCCTTCGAAACAGATCTTACTGCATAGCAGGCTGAGGCTAGTTTCTTACTAAACACATTAATATGAAGGGATCATTTAAGGTTGCTGTCTATAAAAATACCAAGAAATTTTACAGAATCAGTTATACTGATCTGACTGTTATTAAGAAGTAAGGGTTGAAGAGCTCCTTTATAGGATAATGCTACTGGTTTATCCACGTTAAATGAGAGTAAATTAGAGTCGGACCAGGTTTTTATTTTAAGTAGATCAGAAGTTATAATTGCATGAAGCGTTGCAATATTAGAGTTCTTCCAGGTAATACTGGTATTATCAGCAAAAAGAAAACATTTTCCATCGCTTTTTAAGTTAGTGATGTCATTTATAAAGATAAGAAAAAGTAGAGGACCCAGTACTGAACGTTGTGGTACTCAACATACAATGCTTTTGTAACATTTGCTCGAACTGGTTGTTTCCTATTCCTTAAGATTAGAACCAATTCAAAGAAATACCTCGAATTCCGTAGAAATTTAGTTTTTCTATCAAAATGTCATAATTTACTTTCGTAAATTTTGGAGCCAGGAAATGCGTCTTCTTCCCGGTCCTCTCTTACCATTTACATTCCCTTGGAGAATCAGCTGGAGAAGGCCGTAACGTTCTGGATTTCTCATTACATGTCCTAGATATTCCAACTTTTTAGTTTTGACGGTCATGAGAATTTCACATTCTTTTCCCATTCTACGCAGGACCTCCACATTAGTAACTCTGTCAACCCAGGATATACGTAAGATGCGCCTATAACACCACATTTCGAGAGCTTCGAGCCGATTCATAGATGCAACAGTCAGCGTCTATGCTTCCATTCCGTAGAGCAGATTGTTTGTTAAGAATGTTAAACTTGGTATATACTGCTTAATGGACAGACAATCCTGATTTAATAATTGTAAAACGTACATCAAGGGGTGAGAAATCTGAGACAATATAATTAATTATGGTAGATGTTGTTTTAGTAATTCTTGTAGGAGAATTAACGAGCATTCTAAAACCATACGATTCGAATATATTGACCAAGGATACTTGGATACCACAAGCAACAGCGTAATGAATATTAAAGTCACCGCATCGAATCTTTCTGCTTTTATTGGGCAGATCGTCTAACAAATTTAATAGGTTCTAAAAAAATAGTTCCGTAGAAAAGTCAGGTGATCTACAAATGCAAAGACTGTATAGATTAGGATTCTTGTTATAAACCAATAAAAACTCAAAAAAGGATTTATTCAACAGGAGGTCATATTTTGTTATAGGAGAGAAATCAGTATTTGTAGAAAGAATAAGGGTGCCACCAAGAGATGAACTTGGATGATCATACCTAGCAATTGTGGTATATTTTTCTACAAAAAAAGAATCGTTAACTTCAAGCCAGTGTTTGGTAACCGAAACTATCGGGGGAAATATAATTCCTCCAGAAAGAAAAATAATTCATCTGTTTTATATCTTATAGAACGAATATTAATAAGAACCATGCTAAAGTTGTCATCACTATAAAAATGTGAGGTTTCTAGTCCCACAGAACACATATTATTTAAAAATTTCGTTTTGGAGAGGCACAGTAGTTTCGGTGACTTTCCCTTGATTTTTGTAGGTGAATAATTTTTTCCGAAGTGAGAAAGCACGTAAACGCAGCAAGATCAGCTTCCACCTCAGTTTTACCAATTCCATAGGCATCGTTAAATTCTAGAAGGATTTTTCGTAGACCTTCAGTCTTAGTGGGAAGTCCTTCGAAAGCCAACAAGAGTTTAACGCTTGTATTGGTGAATCCTTCGTACCGTACTGAAGCAGGTTGGTCGTATAGAAAACCAGCAATATGTAGTTTAATGGCTTTCAAGATATCCGGTTTCGTTAATCTTGCTAGAAGATATCGACTGTTCGAGTTATTGGCTAATCTAACTCTTGGTGGCGTCAAAGGATCCAGATTTATCGATGGTTCCAAAGTATCCTTCTTAATGAAGTTAATATGAGAATGCAAAATATTCTTCTATTTGCAAATTTCGATGGAATACCTGTCTGTGACTATTCTTGTATTTTCCACTTCACTTTTGTTGTTGCTTAAAATGGTAATTGGATTTTCCAAGCTAATGGGGCTTCTGATGTTCTTCGAACTCATATTTGACTCAGATGAAGGCATTGGTTCGGAATATGAACGACACTCGCTGTGTCGGAATCTTGAAGGAGGGCATACCATCTAATTTATTTCTTGATACACAGCTTCTCTTTAATAAAATAAACACCTTGTATACAGGTGTAAATTGGGGATAAGTTGGTAGCAACTATATAATGGCATTTATCTTCTGTAATTTTTGTCTTTTTCTCTGTTGATTCTAAATGTTGAGGGAATTCAGTTTGGGTACCTGAGGTGACATAAAATGTATCAATTAACTTAAATAATTTTCGAAGTTAGTATAATAATACCAGTCTATCTATCTATCTACACAGCCCTTGCTGTATAATTTTGGACATTGACCTCCTCTTCCTTCTTCCCCGTCTCTCTATTGTAGGCAGTTTGTATCCACTTCGGGCCTGCGTGTTTCTTCAAGTTATCTGACCATCTCGTTTGTGGCCTTTGTCATTTTCATTTGTAACTATATGGTCTCCAGTGTATAATCATCTTATTCCATCTGTCGTCTTTCTGTCTTATGGTATGTCCAGCGAACTCCCACTTAAATTTTTGCTATCTGCGTTAATACATCGGTCACTTTTGTTTTGTTGCGGACCCGAGTATTTCTTTTCTTGTCTGATAGCCTGATGTTTAGCATTTCTCTTTCCATGGCTCTTTGGGTCTTTGCTATTTTTTCCATGTTTTCCTTTCTAAACGTCCAAGTTTGAGAACCGTAGGTGAGAACAAGAAGTATACTAGGAATAATGCCAGTAGGTCCCAATAACACCAATACAACCACTTGGTTTAACAAAAATATATACGGACAAATACTCCGCGCGTCAGCCGCAATGTCCAGATTATAAGCGCCAGCCATGGAAGGTTAAATATACTTTAAATATTATTTCAGTGACTTAATCTACTAAATTATCTTCTTGATCACGTTCACTATTATCGATACTATGTATAGAATTATCATAATTTTGTAGTATCACTATAGTCACTATTTTGTTTAATAAACAGCTTCTTTCATATTTAAAATCTGGATCGTTAATTCGATTGCTTAGGTAGATTTTTAAATGTTTGTAAGTAATACACGATGCCGCATAATTCTCAGTCCAATTATATAAAAGTCTAGGAAGACTCGATGACAGCCATTACAGGTTAATAAGTCATTCTTTTTTAATCACATGCAATTGAACCATAATAATGTTTAGTTTTAAAAAAATCTAAGAAAAATATCATCAATAATTTAACAAAGCTTTATACAAAGTTTAATAATTGTATATAGGCCTATTTCACTGTTATAGGCCTATTTCACTGTTGCCTGTCATGTCTAAATTATACGAAAAATTACTCTTGAAGAGAATAAAACCGATTATAGAGGAAAAAAATCTAATTCCTAATCATCAGTTTGGGTTTAGAGCAAGCCACGCAACGATAGATCTGGTGAATAAAATAACAGATATAGTAGAAAAAGCTCTAGAAGAAGGAAAAGTCTGTTCCGCAACTTTCCTCGATGTAGCGTAGGCTTTTGACAAAGTGTGCATGACGGATTATATCATAAAATAAGATTCTACTTACCAAAACAATATTCTGAACTACGAGAGTCATATATATCTGACAGATACTTTCGAGTTAAATATGAGGAAGCATACTCAGAATTAAGCGAAGTTAAAGCTGAAGTTCCACAAGGAATTGTCCTGGGGCCAGTGCTATACCTACTCATTATACCATCATTAAAACCTAACACATTTGCGACATTTGCAGACGACACATGCATTTTAGCAGTCGGACAAAACCACGAGGATGCAGCAACCATGCTACAGAACTCTGTTGAACAAATTAACATCTGGACCAAGCGATGGCGTATCAAATTGAATGAAACAAAATCTGTTCATTTTAATCTATTTAAACTATTTAATAGTCAATAATGTTATTTTAATGTAATCTGTCAATTTTACTAACAAAAGAGAACAACATATCCCAGTTAGCATAAATAGAAACCAAATACCTTATGCAAATACTGCAAAATATTTGGGTATGACATTAGATTTCAAGCTACGTTGAAAAGCACATATTAAAAAAAAGAGGAATTAGAAATTAAGTTCAGAAAGATGTACTGGTTGATGGGAAAAAAATCCACTCTGCCTACTGATAACAAATTGTTATTGTATAAGCAAGTCCTTAAACCGATATGGACATATGGGATACAGCTATGGGGCTGTACAAAAAAAAGTAACATCCAAATTATACAACGATATCAGAATAAATTATTAAGGAATATCGTTAACGCTCCATGGTACTTCAGAAACTGTGATCTTCATCGAGATCTCCAGATGGATACGGTTATCCAAACAATAAGTAAATTTGCGGAGAGTTATGAACAAAGGCTCTCCAACCACGTGAATATCGAGGCCATTAAACTCCTAGACAACGTCAACCAGATAAGAAGACTTAAGAGAACGAAGCCGTTTGAGTTAGTGCTATAAGTGAGTGAAAGTGAAAAAGCAGAGCAAAGTGCGGCTAAAGTGTACACTTTAGCTAGTAGTACTATAATGTATTAGAGCCTAAGGAATATTGCTGAATGTAACCTTAGATAAGTTTTTCGTAATATTTGTATATAGAACTAACTTGCTTATTGATCAGAGTGAATGATCAGATAGCAATAATTATAAGATTCCTGTTGGAGTTTTATTAAATAAAAAAAAATAATAATTGTATAAGAGTAGCAGATTAATAATAAACTCATGTTTTACAACATTTTGACATTTCCTAAATGGAATCTTAATTTAAATTTCAACCAGTGATATAATCGAGGCAGTATCATAAAAATCACATTTACCTTAACTGTTTAAAAATCGGCAAACAAATAAATTTCGTGAATTTGACTGATCTGATGTCAGTTCCGGGAAACCTCTCCATAGCTATCAACTAAACATTTGTGTTGGGGTTTTGAAGTAGTTAGATCTTATTTTTTTTTTAAACAATAATAATAATAAATTTACTTACCACCACGAGCAGTGAAGAAGGAATAATTTTATAGCGGTTGTAAAAAGTTTAAATATCATTAAATGCGTGCGAAATTTGTAATGCAATAATAATGCTTGATATCTAGATTACGGGTGGGATGAAAATTCAATATTTAGATCAAAAAATATGTCACGAAATATTAGATAACTATGAAAGCAATTAATAATATATTTTTATCCTTTATTACCCATCGAATTATATAGTTATATTTAATTAGATTGGATTGGATTAGATTGGTTACATCATTATGGTGAGCATTTTGCACAATGAAATATAATTTCTGTTAATAATATATTCAATGATTTTGATATACTTAATTATTTAAGATTATGGACAAACTTGTTTATTGATATCCTGGTTTACCTGAGTATTACTGTGTTCTATCTATTACATACTATTAAGGCTATAAATTTGATTTATTAGTTCTGCATTTTTCTTCCTTTAGCAGAAACCAGACCACTATAGCATGCCTTTACGTTTACCGTTAGTTTAATAAGGACTCCACTGGCAAACACCACTTAAAGTTCGAAAGCAATAACCTCGCAAGTTTCAATTTTCATTCAATAAAATTAACACCGTTTGAAATCTGTTGTCTACCTGAGCTTTCAAACAAAAACGAGTCAATAAAAGTCGCACGCAGCTTGGGTCAAAGGTTTCGTCGAGCTTTTACTGCAGAGCCAGCGACTTTGTCGACTATGCGGTGCTTTTTCTATTCTGCCGTGTATCGTCCACTACACTATTAAAAAATTTGAATTAAAATTCTAACTTCAAATTTTTAAACGATGATATTTTAATTAAATATAAGCTTTTTTTTTACCTGAACAAATTTTTTGCGGCACTTTTTCCACTAAATATTTTATGAATGGGACTAAATCACAATGAAATGTGACAATCGTTTCCACAGAAATTCCTAAAATAAAATTGTTAACAATTTTTATATTTAGGAAATTTCAATTACCAGAAAAAGAAATCTGTTGTAAAATTCTCTGTTTTTGGTATAGAATGCATGCTCGTTTGGTGGCTATAAAGTTTTTCACGCAGATATTGTCACATTCGCTAAAAGGTATTTATATATAGGTATTGATCAATGTAATTATTTGATCTTTATTTTACATTGTTGGGTTTGGTTTTGGTTTCGGGTTAGTTTTTTTAAATGGTGTTGTACAGTGAGGGACAAGATCTATGCGAAATTTTAAAAACCGACCTACTGGTAATCCGGCATTGATACCTATTATAACACAGACCCCCAGAGATATTTACAGAGTTGAACTAATCTGTATCCAACATTCAAATAAATTATCGGAGAAACTGTTGAATTTCGAATTATTAATTTGTGTACTTAAATGATTTTACCAACCAATCGAAATACTGATTATTTTTAAAAGTAAACTACCTCATAATATAGTTTTTAGAAAAATTTATATTAATCTTTTTTGTGACTGGCAAATAAAATATTTTTTCAGTTACGAAAATAAAAATTTTCTTTTGGTGGATTTACAAGTTTTTTTATTAACCGTGCTAAGTTCGTCAATGAACACTTAATATTAATATATTAGATATACAGTGAGGTGCTAAAGTAATGGATAAATGTAATTTCTACGTAATTATAAAGTGGATGAAAACTACTGAACCAGGTCGATTTTTACACACAAAAATATACATATACAATATAAAAATCATCAGTAAATATCTATCACCGTCCTAATATAGGTAATCGAATTAACAAAAACACCAACATATTTGTTTTTACACTTTATTTGCATTAATACCTAACTTAAAAGATTTAGAGGTAGCAACTAACTTCATGCTGTGAATATGCGCGAATTTCATACTGTGAATTTTATAAAAATTTACTCTCATCAATTTTTGCCAATCGCACCTAAAGAAGTATAACTTCAAAAATAGTTTATTTACTTACATTCACAATCATTTGAGATCTTCCAGTTAGAGTTAACAGTTATTCCAACTTATCGTCATTATCGTTCTCTTCATCACTCTCAGCCAAATTATTAATAATTTTCTTCAAGGCTGAGACACTTTTACTGTAATCTTTTTTAATCTTCTTTACACATGTTCTATTGCTATTGCATTTTGCCAGTTTTGAGCACTGATATCTTTGAACTCTGTTTTTATTAGTTCGACATATTGAACATCTTTTAGAGCTGTGTTGTTCCTCCGAACATCGTTTTTTAACTAAGCACATAGCAATTCTATGGGATTCAACACACAGTAATATGGAGGTAATCTTAAAACCATATATCCATTGTTAATCGCTAATTTATCTACAATATGTTCTTTAGTTACGACTTTTGTATGAAGAACCTGGATTAGTTGATCTTTGGTGTAATGATCCTCAAAATATAGGTCTTCGGCTATTAAAAATTCTTGAATTTCATCCTTCCCACTCTGTTTGGTTGGAATTTTTTATTGCATCTGGAGTGATATGATACATTGTTCATAACAATCACGCTATTTTCTTTTAAATTTGGGAGTAATGTATTCTAAAACCACGATTCAAAAAGCGTCCCTTTGATGTCTTGGTGGTAGTCTAGAGAACTGTCTTTAATACTTTTGGAACTCAACAATAACGCATCGTTCACCTATCCATGTTGTCCTCCGCAATGTAATATGCAAATTTACTTGCCTCTTGAATCTATTTTACATTGTACATCTATTTGGCAATTTCTTGTACCGTTTGTCCAGGCTTTTTATTTAAAACCATTTTTGGTCAAAAATCTTCCCAAAGTCTTTGTGGAACAATCATCAACAATATGTTTTTTTTTTTAAATTTTGCCATGATATTGTTTAGGTTAGGCAGAACTTAGCTGCATACATAATATATATTGTCTCACTAATAGGTTTCAAGGAGTGAGGTTGAATTTTTTTAGAGCTTACCAAATCCTTTCTTGTTGTTCTATTTTCCGAACCTGTCTTTATTAAACAGTACACTGTTGCACAAGAAATTTTTGTTAAAACAACCATTTGCTTAACAGATTTATATTTGGTCATTTTTTCAGAAAGTCCATCAAATATATCTAACACCATATTTTGCTCAGCTACACACAAATTCTTCCTTTGCTGAGTACTTGGCCCCGCACTTTCATCTTCATCTTCTAAATTATCCGTGGATTCATTTTCGTCAGGTTAACATACATCGCTTTCCCATGGCCGCCACATATTTTTCTTTAATAAATACTAATTACAACACTTTTGTTGACAAACTCTGGCTGAAACAACCACAAAATATACTGCTTAAGAATGACTAATTCCGTTATTTAAATATTGTGACAATGATTCCGCCCCGATTAATTATTCTACGAAAATGTACTTATTAAGTACTTAGCCATTACCAGAAATATAAAATTGTTTGTAAATTTGTGTTTAGCTCAACCGCAGGCTTAATTATTTTTAAATCCATAAGGAAACTAGGTTCCTGTAGCTGGCTGTATACCATATATCACAAAAAATTTTGCTATCATCAAGTCTTCGAAGACACTTCGTCTCAGGACCAGCAACTTCATGTGAAGTCATACGTTGCCATGTTATCATATCCACTGGTAACTTTTACATTATAAAATATAAGACTAAATAATGTAAACTAAATTGTAACATATAACTTTTAACGAGTTTTTACCCAGATATTTAGTGGCTCAAAACATGTACACCTAGACACTGATGATGGAATATGGATTCCGAAAACGTTTTTTCTTCATGACATAACCCGTTTGGGTTTTTAATTTATATACCTTTTATAACAAAATTTTTTTGTACTCTGAGATAGCGCGT